>NC_090151.1:582500-592500 GCF_017916325.1 Leishmania martiniquensis
CCAACAAGCCACATCAAGAGGTTGGAGGAGGGATACAGGAACGTGTCGTGCAGCCACATCTGCGCCAGCACGGGATGCTGCATTAGCGGCTCAAACAGCTTCCACGCGGGCCACTCGCGCACGCGATCCGGAGGAACGGCGCGCACAGCCGAGAGGCCCTCCATGATAGAAGCAAGGGACGCCGGTATCAGAGGCAGCAACGGCGCTTCTGCGGCTAATGCGTCCTCCTCCACTGAATACGCGGCAGCGCACAAGGCACACTGGAGGGCGAGAAACGTTGGCAGAGAGCGGACCTGTGTCGCGTTGGCAGAGGAGAAGAGCATCGGCCACGCATCTTTTGGGTGCTCGCTGCGATGGGTGGACGCGCAGTGGTCGAAAGTCCGTGTGGCGCGGCTAGCGGTGGTGGCTGAGGATGAGCGCGAGCGGCCTTCGTACGCAACGCTGCATTTTTCCTTGCCGCTTTCCTCGGCGGAGGCTAAAGGGCGACAAAGCAGCAGTGCCTTGACAGTGGCGTCCACATACAATGGGCTGCACCGCGATGCCTCCTGCCTTAGCAGCGGGCCAGCAGCGACATAGGCGTGGCGCAGCGCCAACGATGCGTGGGCGCCATCTGCTTCCAACCTGCCTCTCTCCGTATCGCCACTGGCGCGAGAGCGGCTCAACGCAGTCTCTGACAGGCCCAGCAGCGTGCCTGCGCACACTGCCCAGAGTGACGTGATCTGCTGCGCTGATGACCGCGCGAGCATGCTGGACGACCACAAGTGGTGAAGCAGTACAGCGAGGCTAAGCCTTGGCCGGCGCCGCACCGCCGGAGCCGCTGCCGACCCCTCCTCTCCGTCTCTCCTCTCCCCTGCCCTCGCCTGGAGCGCGCCACCACTCGGGAAGGTGCCCAAAAGAAGCGCCCTTACGTCGTCCATGCAAAGATTGGATTGCGATGCTGCCAATGATGACGACGAGTAGACGTCTTCCTCGACCCTGCGGTGACGGTGGAGACTGGAGGCATCGGAGAGGATGGCCTCCTGCACCGCTGGCCGCTGGGCCTCCGCCTCTTCACGAAGCGCCTGCAGGAGTCGGCTGCTCTCTCCAGGAATAGGGCATGTGCGAGAGGCGTCATCACCGTTTGCAGCAGCCGAAGTTGTGGGAGAAGATGGCGCCCGCGTCGACTCTGGAAGCGACGGCACTTTCCGTGTGGCAGAGACGGTCATTACATAGGCAGTCTGCATCGCCGCGGCGGCGCCGCTCAGGCCGTCCGCGCGCGATGTTGCGTAGCGGCTTCGGTCAAAACAGGCCTGGTACTGCAGCGCCAGCAGCACTGGCATGGTAGAGAAGCGCGCGGCGTCCTCGAGGAGCAGCTTAAGGTAGGCGGTGTGCTCCGCCGTGCTCGAGGGAGGCGTGTGGGTCTCTAGCACTTCTAGCAGCCCTGCTGTGGGAGCGATGCGCTGATGCGCGGCACCCCAGCCTTCGCTGCCTCTGCCACCGAAGCGGGCCTCGCCTGCGCCGAGACCCATTATGACCAGCAGGGCCGCCCCGCTCCCTTGTGCACCGCGGCGGCGACCACCGTGGCTACTGCGCTCGTGAAGCTGCAGCGAAGACGCGGCAGGAGCGATTGGAGTCGAGGCTGGCATCACCATAGAAGAGAGGGACTGCGCCAGTTGTTCTTTGGACACCATCTCTGTGATGTCCTGTAATGTTGGAGCTGGCAATCCCCGCTGGTGCGTGAAGTCCAGCAAGGCGCCGCGCTGGCAGTCCTGCATGACACCGCTCACCAACGCGGCGCCGGCCGCGCCCATTCGAAGTCCAACACGCGCCATCTCAATCACGACGCGGTCGCTGATGACGAAGGTAAGACCGACAGGACGCACTGACCGGCGTGCCTGCGCTCCAGGTCGCGCGTTGCCGTCGCCAAGCCCATCGGAGCTGAGGCCGCCCACCAAGCGGAGGACCGGCACGTGCTTCTTCACGAGCACGTGCCGCTGCAATCGGCGGCTCCACACTCGGGTGTGTACTCTTCGAAGCCCAGGCTGAAGCGACGGCCGCGGCTGTTTGTCGGCGTGGCGTAGCATCCGGCTTGCGTGCACGATCGAGGCGGCCAGTTTCAGCGCCTTGTACGGATGTCCGCCTTCAAGCAGCTGGCGCAGTAAGGACGCAGTGGCATTCGGGGAGACTGTGACTGATCCGAACGGCAAGAGGCGATCAAGCAGTGACACTCCCCGAAGCTCTTCTAGGCGCTCTCGCTGCTCTGCGAGACCAAGATCAGTAGATTGAGCTGAGTACCCGTGGTACTTGCTATTCCGCGACGCACCGCGGTTACTGAGACAGCGGAAGAGGCCGTCTTGCCGCTCCTCGTGGTTGCGCTCGTTGGCAGTGCGACGCTGCTCGTACTCGCGCATGAGAGTGTCGCGGATCTCGAGCTGCTCTCGACTGTGCTCTTGAAGGGCCGTCAAGAGGCCCATGGAGATGGCAATGCTGGCCTGCAGGTGCTGCTGCCGATGCGCGGGTGCTTCCTGCTGCACCGCGCTCCACCATGAGACAGCTTGTCTCTGCGCGGCCGCGAAAGTTGCAACGGGCTCGCACTTTGCAGCGGCGAGGTCCCTCGCAGGCGACGAGAGCAATACCCGCCGCACATCGCTGGGCTCCTGCAGCTGAAAGACGGTGTCGACGTAGTGGGTGGTGAGAACAAGCAAAGCATTGAGGAGGGAGTTGAGCAGGCCAAGCCGAGCAGCTGGCATGTGGTGCCGTGAGTACGTGTCGGCGTTGTATACGGCAGCGTGCCCCTTATGAAACATCTGTACATCCGTCCACGGCTGCCATCCGGCAGTGCTTCGCAAGTCAGCCTCGTAGCAACGCGCAAAGCCAGCAGAGAGCGACGAGGCGACGTGCAGCATGGCGGGCTGGGTGTACAGGCAGAGCGGCGCCGCTACCGCCAGCGCCATGGTGGCCTGTCCACCGAGGCACTGAAGCAGCCCTTTGTGCAGTTGCACGATCACGGCGTGGGCCTCGTCCCAGGCCTTGCGGAAGCGCTCCGTTGAGGCCGCAGCGGAGCTCTTCGGGGACATTGATGCCGACTGCGCGGCTGCGGAAGATGAGGGTGGGGCTGGGGGGCGGCTGCCGTCAGTGCTGAAGAGAGCTCCGTCGCGCACCGACGCCGCTGGCCCGGCACTGTTGAGACTCGCTGTCGCACCACCTGTACACACCGCAGTCAGGAAGAGGTCGAGCAGTGTCGTGCAGCCGTTAGTGTTGATCCCGTGACTCTCCTTCGCATTGGCACCGCTCTCGCCTTCGTCGCCCATTATCTCCTGCTCGAAGGCGACATGGGCTCGCTGTGCCGTGTGTAGGTAGGTGCACAAGAGAGCGTCCTTCAAGAAGGACACAGGCGACCAGCGCAATGACGATTCAGGGGCACGCCGCTGCCCGTGCTGCCGCGCCGCCGCCGCCGCCTCCGCCTCCTTTGGCATCACGGTCGAAGATTGATCCACAGCGAGCCGCTTCACCCCTGAAGGGGACGTTGCTTCATAGACTTCCCCGATGAGGTACCGCTGCAGCTGCGCCCTCCGCCATCCTAGTAAGTACAGAGTAGCCTGCTCGAAGCATGCACTTGCTGTTGTCGCAGGGGGCGCCGAGAATGCCGTTCCGTCGTCCAGTCCGCCCGTAACAGTTCTCTGGTTGCTCTTCACATGCATGAGCGTCGCTGCCGCCTTGAGCACCCACGCCGTGGCGCACGGGGTCAATCGCACGCGTGGAAGGTCCGGCTCACTGCCCTGAAGCGCACCACAGCCGTCACGACTGACACCAACCGCTGCGGGACCCTCTGCAGCTGCATGTGGCGGTGCCGTGAGGAGGAAATAGCTGCTCCAGTACTCGAGCTCCTCCGCTGTGAAAGGGCTCGAGTCCGCCGCGTTAGTCTCCACTCCTGAGTGGAAGGAGGGCGCTTCCTCCTTCCTGTGACTAGTGAGAGCACACCAGGCCACTTCCGCCGGCACGGAGAGCATGCGCCATGCTCGGGTGTCATCCGTCGAGTCTCCATTAGGCAGCACCTCCAACCGCAGGCCCACTCCCCCACCCTTCACGCCGGCCGGTGCGGCTGAAGTCGGCGCCTCATGAAACACGGTTGCCATGGAAGAGCGCCGTACCACCTCTTCGAGTAGCCCCCAAGAAGACAACAGGCGCGAGACGCCTTCGCCCGCACAGCCACCGATGTCACTGACGTCACCACGGGCAGAGTGTATCTGCTGCTCACCTAAAGCTTCCTCCATCATGACGCTCACGGCGTCCAAGAAAAGCAGTAGAAGCTCACCGACCTTCTCTGCGGAGCGCTGCAGCGGCGTGTGCGACAGGGTCGTCTCCAGCGGCAAGAGCGGCGAGCAACCATGCAGGCCAACGTCGAAATGGGCGTCCGGGTCAGACGGCAGCGAGCGGGAGCTTGCCCGCGCGGCTCCTTCACCAAGATCGCTGTGGGTCCACGGACAGCACCCCACATCGTGTAGGAAGCAGTGACCATTTCGAAGCTGCCTTACACAGTAGTGCGAGGGATAGTGTCGGTACGGGCAGACGCTGGCGTGTGTAACTGCTCCAATGACCCGTCCATCGCCAGCCGGAGAATGTGTCGATGATCCGCTAATCTGATGTCGACAGCCTCCCTGTACTCTACACGGATGCACATCTGCACCACTTTGCTGCTGTGCGCGCTCCTGACGTCGCCGCTCTCGCGCTTCGCGGATCTGCCGCTGTCGCTCTCGGTGTTTATGTCGCTCAGCCGGGGTGGAGGAGGCCGTGCTACCAGGCACGTGGCTGCCCTCACTGGAGCTGTCTCGCGATGCGGTCACCAAAGGTGGAGCAACCGTGCGGAGCAGCGCAAGGGTAGTGTCCGAGCCGCCCATGTCGCCATCTGCGCTGCTGGCGTGTTGTCCCAATGCTCGCCGAACTGCACCAGGTGCAGCTGCCACAAGCTCTTTTTCACCATCCACAGCAACCTTCACCCGAGGGCCCGCCGGTGCTGCAGTGGCCGCTGCCGTGTAGCCGGGTAGGGCCGATGAAGATGCGCGGCTCGCAGACGGCTGGGCAACCGGAGCATTGGTGCCGGCCACACTGTTCACATAAGCGTAGCTTTTCGGTAGCGCAGCCAGTGCCTCTGCGCCTACGGCACGGTGAAGCGCGCCAGACGCAAAGAGGAGAGGCGGCGGGGTGGTCGCTGCGGCAGGCGACCCGCTCGATACTGAGTAAGGGCTCATCTGAGCCGCGGCGGTAGGCTGAGCGGCGGGGCGCAAATTCAATGAACCTTCTTCACGTTGCAGACCTGCAAAGGGCTGCGCGGACGCGGCGACGACTGGGCTTAGCACCGCCTCCTGTCGACCCTCTAGCGAGGCTGTCATGGAGCCACGGCGGAGAGACGTCGATGCCCACGCCGGCGGACAAGGCGGCCGCGAGTGTCGAGTTGCCAAAACTAACGCAGCGGAGGCGGCTTGGCGCCCGGATAAGCCCCCAAAAACCACACGACGCCATCTCATATCTCACTGGAAGCGACGCTGAAGATTTGTGTGCGCAGCCTTTTGCTCATGCTTGTTGGGTGCACATTGATGTGTGTGAGTGTGTGTGCGCTTGCCAGTAATACCCATGAAGGAGAGGTGACAGGCACGCGGCAGATGATGGGACAGAGAGAGAACACATGGACACATCCACAGAGGCGGGTTCGCGTCGAGCTGATAAGGCCCAAGTGTACAGGCAGGCACCACAGTCACTCAACGTGGTGTCCATGCAGGCAAGCGAGGGCGCGAGGGGATGGAGGCGGCGTTGCAGGGGAACGTACCCATGAGCAGCTGCGACCCCCCCCCGACGTAAGAGGAGCGATTCCAGTAAGCAGGAAGCGGGCGAAAGAGGAAGTGAGCACCGGCAACAAACACACGCCTTGCGCCGACGGTAACAGACACACGCCCTTCCTCCCCCCGCCCCGCCTCCTGGCAGTGCATGCTGCACCAACAAGCGTCACGTAGCCGCTTTATGAATCTTCCGCTCATCGGTTTCCATTTTTTTCCGTTGCCGCCTCTCACTCAGACCTCTGCCCCTCAGCATTCAGCACATCTGTGCAGATATAAATGCACGCGCCTAAGTGCACATCAGTACGGCGGGAGGAAACACGCACCAACATCCATGTAGGAACGCACACGCAGAGGATGTGCGCCCAGATGATCATTGGCAACAGAGGTCATCTCTGACGCTTTCTTTTCTTTCGCCAAACTGTACTTTAGTAGGGCCCCAAAAGTGCGCAGAGGTAAGACGCACATACACACTCACACACACATATATATATATGTATATATATATGCATATATGTATACATAAAGATATATATGAGCCCACGCATGTATTCGAGCAACATCCGTATCGAACGGATGCGGATAGAGAGGCAGCAGCATCGCTGGCGCCACGCATTCCCTACACCGGGGGCAGTCCGCTGCGGCTCGGCCTCTCGCGAACGACTCTATCGCCACCGCATCATGACCATCACAGACGCGCATGTATGGGCGACAGGGCCCGCGGCAATGAGCGAGGACAGGCCCCACTGACATGTGGGCTTTCGCGGGCTCACTCAAGCCGCACCACTCTACAAGCCTCTAACACCAAAGCGCTCAAAAAAAAAGAAAATACGGCAACGCCATAATCCCCGCCACGCATCAACAGTGATGGGCAGCTGCAAAAAACCGTTCTGCGCAGGGGCGGTCCATGACTGCGCCCCCTCCCACCTAAACATAACGCACAAAACGCCTTCATACAGGGCCTTTTCGCAGCCCCGCACACGACACAGACCGCCACACACAAACACCGACACTCGCGTAACTTCCGCGAGCCCCTTTCCCTGACACCAAGACGACAAGACGAGACCGATCTTCGCTGCACACATATACACACCACCCTCTAGGCGTCGCTGAAGATTCCATTCCTAATACCGTCTGCCAGACACTCGAGCCGGAGACCAACTCTTCCGCTCGAGGCTGTTCTCACGGTTCGAGACGTCACCCAACGGCCTCGACGTCGCGTGAAAAGAGTCGTTCTGGCGCCGCTCCGGACCCTCGATCTCCACGCTCGCCTCCTTCACCTCTTGGTCGATCTTGCCAAGGATCCGCCGCAGGATGTCAAACCGCGCTGCCGTCTCCTTGTAGTTGCCATCCACAAAGTCGTACATCTCCCTCATCCGCTCGACCTCGGCGTTAGCAGCACACGCGATGCCGTTGATCACACGGCCCGTTTGCCTCAGCAGATCCGCCAGCGCCGTCACCTGCAGCTCTGTCAGTCCATCCAAGGCCACACTGTATGCAGCGTTGAAGTAGTCGCACGCCTCACCTGCGTACACCACTTGTTGTTCGCCCAGCACCTGCGCAATGCCCAACGCCTCCTCGGTGTCGGCCAGCTTCGCAGTCGTCTCCTGCAGCGTCTCCTCCGTGTCGGCCAGCTTCGCAGTCGCCTCCTGCAGCGTCTCCTCGGTGTCGGCCAGCTTCGCAGTCGTCTCCTGCAGCGTCTCCTCGGTGTCGGCCAGCTTCGCAGTCGCCTCCTGCAGCGTCTCCTCGGTGTCGGCCAGCTTCGCAGTCGCCTCCTGCAGCGTCGCCTCGGTGTCGGCCAGCTTCGCAGTCGTCTCCTGCAGCGTCTCCTCGGTGTCGGCCAGCTTCGCAGTCGTCTCCTGCAGCGTCGCCTCGGTGTCGGCCAGCTTCGCAGTCGTCTCCTGCAGCGTCTCCTCCGTGTCGGCCAGCTTCGCAGTCGTCTCCTGCAGCGTCTCCTCGGTGTCGGCCAGCTTCGCAGTCGTCTCCTGCAGCGTCTCCTCGGTGTCGGCCAGCTTCGCAGTCGTCTCCTGCAGCGTCTCCTCGGTGTCGGCCAGCTTCGCAGTCGTCTCCTGCAGCGTCGCCTCCGTGTCGGCCAGCTTCGCAGTCGTCTCCTGCAGCGTCTCCTCCGTGTCGGCCAGCTTCGCAGTCGTCTCCTGCAGCGTCGCCTCCGTGTCGGCCAGCTTCGCAGTCGCCTCCTGCAGCGTCTCCTCCGTGTCGGCCAGCTTCGCAGTCGTCTCCTGCAGCGTCTCCTCGGTGTCGGCCAGCTTCGCAGTCGTCTCCTGCAGCGTCGCCTCGGTGTCGGCCAGCTTCGCAGTCGTCTCCTGCAGCGTCGCCTCGGTGTCGGCCAGCTTCGCAGTCGTCTCCTGCAGCGTCTCCTCGGTGTCGGCCAGCTTCGCAGTCGTCTCCTGCAGCGTCTCCTCCGTGTCGGCCAGCTTCGCAGTCGTCTCCTGCAGCGTCTCCTCGGTGTCGGCCAGCTTCGCAGTCGTCTCCTGCAGCGTCTCCTCCGTGTCGGCCAGCTTCGCAGTCGTCTCCTGCAGCGTCTCCTCCGTGTCGGCCAGCTTCGCAGTCGTCTCCTGCAGCGTCTCCTCCGTGTCGGCCAGCTTCGCAGTCGTCTCCTGCAGCGTCTCCTCCGTGTCGGCCAGCTTCGCAGTCGTCTCCTGCAGCGTCTCCTCCGTGTCGGCCAGCTTCGCAGTCGCCTCCTGCAGCGTCTCCTCGGTGTCGGCCAGCTTCGCAGTCGTCTCCTGCAGCGTCTCCTCCGTGTCGGCCAGCTTCGCAGTCGTCTCCTGCAGCGTCTCCTCCGTGTCGGCCAGCTTCGCAGTCGTCTCCTGCAGCGTCGCCTCCGTGTCGGCCAGCTTCGCAGTCGTCTCCTGCAGCGTCTCCTCCGTGTCGGCCAGCTTCGCAGTCGTCTCCTGCAGCGTCTCCTCGGTGTCGGCCAGCTTCGCAGTCGTCTCCTGCAGCGTCTCCTCCGTGTCGGCCAGCTTCGCAGTCGTCTCCTGCAGCGTCTCCTCCGTGTCGGCCAGCTTCGCAGTCGTCTCCTGCAGCGTCTCCTCCGTGTCGGCCAGCTTCGCAGTCGTCTCCTGCAGCGTCTCCTCCGTGTCGGCCAGCTTCGCAGTCGTCTCCTGCAGCGTCGCCTCCGTGTCGGCCAGCTTCGCAGTCGTCTCCTGCAGCGTCTCCTCCGTGTCGGCCAGCTTCGCAGTCGTCTCCTGCAGCGTCTCCTCCGTGTCGGCCAGCTTCGCAGTCGTCTCCTGCAGCGTCTCCTCGGTGTCGGCCAGCTTCGCAGTCGTCTCCTGCAGCGTCTCCTCCGTGTCGGCCAGCTTCGCAGTCGTCTCCTGCAGCGTCTCCTCCGTGTCGGCCAGCTTCGCAGTCGTCTCCTGCAGCGTCTCCTCCGTGTCGGCCAGCTTCGCAGTCGTCTCCTGCAGCGTCGCCTCCGTGTCGGCCAGCTTCGCAGTCGTCTCCTGCAGCGTCGCCTCCGTGTCGGCCAGCTTCGCAGTCGTCTCCTGCAGCGTCGCCTCCGTGTCGGCCAGCTTCGCAGTCGTCTCCTGCAGCGTCTCCTCCGTGTCGGCCAGCTTCGCAGTCGTCTCCTGCAGCGTCTCCTCCGTGTCGGCCAGCTTCGCAGTCGTCTCCTGCAGCGTCTCCTCCGTGTCGGCCAGCTTCGCAGTCGTCTCCTGCAGCGTCTCCTCGGTGTCGGCCAGCTTCGCAGTCGTCTCCTGCAGCGTCTCCTCCGTGTCGGCCAGCTTCGCAGTCGTCTCCTGCAGCGTCTCCTCCGTGTCGGCCAGCTTCGCAGTCGTCTCCTGCAGCGTCTCCTCCGTGTCGGCCAGCTTCGCAGTCGTCTCCTGCAGCGTCGCCTCCGTGTCGGCCAGCTTCGCAGTCGTCTCCTGCAGCGTCTCCTCCGTGTCGGCCAGCTTCGCAGTCGTCTCCTGCAGCGTCTCCTCCGTGTCGGCCAGCTTCGCAGTCGTCTCCTGCAGCGTCTCCTCCGTGTCGGCCAGCTTCGCAGTCGTCTCCTGCAGCGTCGCCTCGGTGTCGGCCAGCTTCGCAGTCGTCTCCTGCAGCGTCTCCTCCGTGTCGGCCAGCTTCGCAGTCGTCTCCTGCAGCGTCGCCTCGGTGTCGGCCAGCTTCGCAGTCGTCTCCTGCAGCGTCGCCTCGGTGTCGGCCAGCTTCGCAGTCGTCTCCTGCAGCGTCTCCTCGGTGTC
>NC_090151.1:602500-683488 GCF_017916325.1 Leishmania martiniquensis
GGTGGTGATCGACGTATTCGATACGATGCGCGCGGCAGATCTCAAGAGGAGGCGCGCCTTTTTCACCTCCTGCGGGAGGCGTGCGGCTTTCCTCTGCAACCTCTCCTCTTCGTAAGTATACGCGATTTACAGCTTCGCGTTAAGGAGCACCCCGCGATCCTAAAGAGTGGAAGTAGACGTGACAGTAACGCCAACGAGTTCACTGTGAGTCAGTGATGCGGTCTAGAAGATCGAGTCTTTATGTGCGTGGTGTGTGTGCGCGCGCGTTTATTATCAACTTGCTCTCAGTCACTGTGGCGGTCATCACGAGTTACCGGGAAGTTGAGGGGAGGAAGACGCGGGATTAGAGGAAAGCGGAAGAGGGCGTGGGAAGGCGAGAGAGAGAGACAAGGCGAAGAAGACACCCCCCGCACGATTCTTTTTCTTTGGTACGTCGGAAATCTCTGTGGGCTCTATAGCCAGCAGATGTCCCTGCGCGCAGAGGGGCATATGTGAGTGTCGTCGAACACTCGCCTCGCCCTAACGAGCCGGCATCGCGTTGCACAAAATGTTTTTTGAGGTGCGGGGCCCATCTCGACCGACGTCCCTGCAGCACTGTGCTCCACCCCTGCCTCTGCAAAAAACTTGTGGGACGGAAAGAGGACGAGAGCGAAGCGGTATGCAATTTGGTGGACAAGTACGCGAGCGACCCACGCGCCGCCTCCTCTGCGCCACGTGCGAGTAACAGAAAAAAAATGCTCCCGAAGGAGCATACGACGTGAGAGAGGGAGGGGGAAGGAGAAGGCGGAGGTGGCGTGGAGGAAGGCGCAAAACTGTCGGGGGGATGCGCTCCCCCCTCCCCTTACCCAACGCAGCTCGACTCCCTCTCTGTCCCCCTTTGAAGCACTACATCAGCCCCATGAGCAATCATGAGGGTGCCCATGGCCGCCACAGCTGCAGCCGCAACAATAAGAGCATACGCTGAAAGGATAAATCATTATATAGAGAGAGCGGTGGTGGGGATAGGAAATGTGGAAGCGTAGAGAGACACGCACACACAGATTTAGGGACACACGCACACAGACACAGAAAAAAGCACAAACGCTCTCGGGTGTATACTGCGCGAGGACAACGACAGAGTCACTTGAAAAGATGCTTCGCCGAGAGCACATAGCGCTGGAAGATCCCCGGTCTACACCTTTCGACTAGGTGCGAAGAGCTCGGGTCGAGAAGCACCTGTTATCTCCGCTACGACAATTGCGTGTCGTTGAGAGATTTGCTCGCCGGCACAACACCATGTTTCGCCTACGCGCCTCCCATTCGATTCAGTTTTTTTTTTCGCTGTGGGATGGCGGCGCCCACCCGCACGCACCACCAACAGTTCCTCTCTGCGCATTCAGAGCTCGAGTGCAGCGGTGTTGGCACAGCTGCATGACTGAGGAATACTGAGTCCGAGCCAAGGGCCTCTCTCTCTCTCCACCTCCGCCCTCACAGTTCGTTGAACAAAGAGCCTGCTGAATCTCAGAGATCCCTGACACAGGACATGTAGAAGGACACATACACACACCTCCCCCCTCAAGGCGGAAGGGATCGGTTCGCCCTTCTGAGCAAGCCACTTAACAGTCTCTGTCTCTGCCACCGAAGCGCCTCTAAAACCGCTGCGCGTCCGTTGGGAGGAGGGGAAGGCGCAGTGGCGCTGTGGTCCGCTACCACGTCTCTGCTCGATACCCGAGGAAATTCTGTCTGCGTCGAAGCTCACGTATAATGCTGCTAAATGCCCGAGGCTTGCTCTACGCAACATTCGTTTCCGCGAATTGTAGAGGCAGGCCCCGTTGCGGTAGATGAGATGCTCCGCACCAGCGCTGCTGCATAGCCCTCTGCCACTGTTTCGCAGCGATAGGATGACGCCCCGTCCCGCTCTCGAGGCATCTTCGAATTGCATGAAGTCACAAACGCAGTCTTCGGTCAGCGCGGCTCTACGAGGAGTAGGGGAAGGCGCAATGTCCCCACCATATCTTCTCAAGCAATCGCAGACTCCATCTGGCGAGGGCAGGTTTTGCTGATATGGAGATAAGGGGGGGCGAGGAGCGGGTCATCCCATCGCCGTCAGCCACCCCTGTCCACTTGGATGAGTCTACATCTCGGCATCCTCCCATGAGGATAGAGGCGTGGGCCGGGCTCCCTCTCGTTGTATGCATCACTGACACACAAAGTGATGAGAGCAGCGGAAAGGTCGACAGCGTCCCTCTTCGTGTGCCACTCCGTCGTGGAGGGCCGCGAATTTCACTTCGAAGCCGGTTCCGCTGCAGTTCCCGCACACGCCTGCAGTATCTGTCGTGCCGGTCGCACTTCTTCAACCACCAAATGCGGCGGGGGGGGGACAGCGCGCTATCTGCAGCAGTGCCTCACTGGATGCGGCTAAGAGGGCCTCGTGAGGCGGGCATGCCCACAGGTTTGCAGGCCGAGCCCTCTCCTCTATTCCACTGAAGGCGCAGCAGCTGAAAAAAGTCACCCTTCGTGCCCCATTTCGAGCTGCCGGTAAGACGATGATGATGCTGACCAAACGGTGTGCTCTGTGAAGGTGGTGCAGAGAGGAGTCTCGATATCTACGACTGCCGTTGTGATTGCTTGCCCTGCAACCACACTCCACAGGGCGCCGCCGAGGAGAGTGCAACATCGGTGGTGCTGATGGAGAACTCGCGAGACAAAGCTGCTGCGCGTCTCGTCTGACAGCAGGACGGCATCGCAGCTGACATTGAATTAAAATCACAAAATATACCGCGTCCCCCATCCGATCCTGGCGGATAGACAGCCGTGAGAGCCACGCAATTTGCGGCACAGACTCCCCCTTCGAATCAGGTCGTTGGTGTGTGAGTTGCGGGACCCGTCTTCTCCTGCCTTTGTGCTCTGCCACACAAAAGCCCAAGGGCCGAGCGCCCATCTTGTGGCAGTCGTTGATGCATGCCGACCGGGCATTACTCGAGCTCACACGGTTTCTTCCACATCGCCCGGCATCCGAAGACCCCTGCCCATTCTTTCTCCGTCCTGTCGACGGGTCCATGCGGAAGGTCTGAGGAAAGGGCGGAGCGGGGGGGACTCCCCTGTAGGCAGACGGGTCCCTCACGCAGAGTGTCATCTGTTTTGTTGCATTTCGCCGGTAAACGGATGGCGTTTTCTGTTCACTTTCGACGGCCACATCACTCACACGCAACGCCTCTCGCGAGAGACAGCCTCGTTCCGCTCCGCCGGGGTGGGGGACCTGCCCCTGGAGCGACTGATCTTCCTTGAACGGATCGGTAACTGCGATACCGTGTTCATGGAATTTCGGTCGAGTGTGGCCCACCCCCTGTCAGGACCTGGAGGAGGTCTGCGACACTGCTCAGTCTACGTCCTACCTGCTGAGGTGAGACGCCAAGGGGTAGGGGCCGCTGAGGAGGACGGATCTGCCTTCCTCTCTATCTCAGACGAGCTGGGTGCGCGGCTGCAATAGTGCTCTGCATCATCACGCCTCCACTCCCTTAGACGCTCCGCATTTCCCGACCTTGCAGCGCATAAATATATCAGCAGCAGAATCAGGTGTGCTTCCTATAGGCCTTGCGAATTGCCGTGTCGCGTCCTCTGCCTGCGCATCCGGGTGTGGCAGCGGATGCGAAATTTCGCTGCTCATCAGTGGGTGCCATCGGCCCCTCCGCTGCCATCGGCCTCAGTGATTGCGCGAAGCCGATGGGTTCCGTCTGCTCTGGATAAAATGGGAAGCTTATCCGCGCGCCGGCCACCGCTGCGTATTCGGGCACAATGATCAACACGCTCCAGCTCCTCCGCTCGGCGCTACCGGCGGATCCATCGCATCGCTGCGACGGCCAGGCTCAGAGCCGCTGGGGTCGTGCGGCTCCTTGGACAGGCGCTCGAGTCCCCAGGATGCGCTAATGTCGGGCAGATGCGGAGGTCGCGTATCAGAGACTGGCCGCAGCCCGATGATACGGTTGGCTGGCGTCACGAGTGCTGCAGCAGAGGATCCTATACGCATATGTGCGGCTTGAGTCTCTCAGGCTGTATGAGAAGAGTCGGCGCTGACCCTGCATTATCGCCCTGGGAGTCAAGTGGTCCTCTGACAGGCGAGAGCCATGAGCTCCTCCATCAGTTCTTCGAAAGCTGCAGGTGTTGCTGCGCTGCTGCTCATGCAACTCCAAAGGTGCTTCCGCCTGAATATGGCCCTACACGGATAGGCAGCCCTGCAATTGGTATGCTCACATATGTGTCTCCGCCGTGAGGTGCGTTACAGTCCCCCCTCCTGCAAAGACACCCTCCAGTGCCTTCCTCGGGTTACCTCGACGCTGAGAGGGCCGATGCCGAGACACGTCTTCCTTCCCTTTTCTACCGTCACTTCCACTGCGCGGTGTGCGCACGTATTCGTCCCTCACCTCTCCTCCTCTTCCCCTCCGAGAGGAGGAATGCGAGGCGGCGTGTGCATTTCGTCTGTTACCGACTCTTCGTGTGCGTATGCGTGTCTGAGTGTGTGCGCCCCAACGCCTTCGACTGCAATCACTCCCCCTTTTTCCCGGCGCGAGGATTCCTGTGAACGGATGTGTGTGAAGCTCTCTCTGCTTAGACAGCGCACCGCGTGCAAGAGGGGCGGGGCAGAGAGACCGTGCGGAGCAAGCGAGCGAGAGAGAGCGAGAGCTCCTTGTACGTTGCGGAAGAAATATTCGTCGAGTCAATGGAGACGATAGACGCAGGAGGCCGTGCACACTCGACGACTTTGTGCGATCATGGGTCATGCCGCGTAGCGCCCCCCCTCCTCTCCCTCTCCCCCTCTCTTCCTCTTGCATCCTCCCTTAGCAAGTCGATCTGTTCCTCGGCGAGTGCCACGTGAACGTGTGTGTATATGACCGTTAAAGTCGACGCGAGCCCTCATATCGCTTCACCGCCCGCGGAGCTGTGAAACATAAGAGGGAAACAGAAATGGAGGGTGCTGGTCGCCGCCCCTCCCCCCACGCGGCTACGATAAGCTTTCGCTATGAGATGCGTAATTGCAAGACGACAAGGCGGCACATGCCCTCGACCCCTCTGTGGGCTTGAGCTCATCTGCTCTCCTCTGACAGCCCCTTATTACTCATGCAGGAGTACTTCGTGCCGTAGCGTGAGAGTGTGCTTACCATCTCCGGCTATCACCAAAGCGTTTCAGCAGGTACTCGCGCGTCAGCTTTGCTGTCTGGACGGACTGTGACGCGCCCTGCGAGCCAAAGCTATTCATAATCTTCGACACAACTTTCGGTAGTGACGTATTGAGCACGACAGTGTGGTTGTTTACCAGGACACCATCGTTTACGGGGTAGTAGAGCAGCATCGACCGCACCTTCGCCGTCGCATCCACCTTTGCAATATTCCGCTTTGTCCGCTCCAGCATGATCGCCTTGGCCGGCACCATCCCATCGCACACGGCGAGCGACTTCAGAACTGCCTGGTCGGTGATCTCTGACACCTTAAACTGAATGGTGAGACTGAAGACGAAGCGGATGATCGTCATGGTGAGCCGGAACGTGTCGACTGTCTCGCAGTCCTGAATCTTGTTCTCGGAAGGCTGGCATGACTTCTGATACTCAGCGGACACTACCAGGTTCTTCGTAAGGTCCTTCAGCGCAATGCCAGGAAGCATGTACATTGCCTTTACATGGATGCCAATGTACTTGGCCGCGTCCTGGTTGTCGTAGACGTTTACCTTCGGCACGTTGTTCTCTGTCTCTTCGTCGGCGAAGGAGCTGAGGTTTATGATGGCGTCGACGATGCTCCGCGTCTCAGGATCTGCCTCTGCGAGGGAGCCGCACATGAAGCGGAAGATGCATCGGCCCTCGTTGAGAGTAGCAGCAGCGCCGTTGACGGAAAGGAAGTCCCAGGTCTCCGTCACCACTAGGGCATTGTCGGCCCTCTTCGGGTCGATGTCAGAGCATGTGAGGGCCAGCAGCTCGTACTGCTGCACCTTTGTGCCGCCGGGTGACTCGCTCGCGCGCGAGCGGGATGTGCCAAGCACCAATGAGTTGTTCACGTAACCACTCTCCTTGCCTTCACTCGAGTTGGGCCCTGATAGCTCGCTCCGTCCAGTTGGCGATGCACGAGAGGCGGAGAGGGATGGGGCCGCCATGGAGACGGAGGCATCCATCTGTAGCCCTCGAGCATGAATGACGAGCACTGGCTGCCGCTTGCTACGCTGCTGAGCAGCGTTCTTATTATGTTTCGTATTGCCCTTGCCGGCTGCCCACGGGCGGCGCCGCTGGCGGAGCGTCGGGACAATTTGGCAGTACGCCAGTTGCAGAAGCATCAAATCCATGCGCCATGACCCGTCGATAGACCGCCGCAGCACTGCCTCAACCTCCTCCAGGCGCGCCACGCGGTCCTGCAGCGTTGCGCCAGCAGCGATATAGTCGAGGTCTTCTTGGAGAAGAATGCTTGCGTTGAAGCCACCCAGCATCGACCGGCCGCCCACGCTGGCTTCTGTCCCCAAACTCGCACTCATCATGCTCTCCTCCAGAAGCGTCCCTTTACTGTTGCTGCGCTCCGCAAGCCGTGCCACAGTTCTCATGAACTGCCGAACCGCATTCTTGTCCACGGCATGGAAGCTGTTTGTAAAGCTCATGTTGTTGAGGGTCTCACTCATTGGGTCATAGGAGCAGGCGCTGCGGTCCACGGCCAGGCTGAGGTCGCGCAGCGTGTGCAGGCTGGCGTCTGATAGAGTGCCGCTGAAGTTTTTCATTGCGTTCTCTGCGGCGCCACTGCCACGCTGCGGCGTGTTAGTCGCCGTATTCGCAGCATCGGAGACGACGACATCAAAGGCTATCGGTTGGAAGCGAAGCGCACTGCTCTGAACCGACTTGAAGCCGTCCTTGACAGTTGCGTGGCCCGCCGCCTCGCTGTGGCTCCCGGCATTGCTGTGCTTGGAATTGCTGCAGCACGCGCCCATTCTGCCGGAGCTCGTAGTGAGGGAGAGAGTGAGGGAGAATTGAGAAAGCGAAACGAAAAGATAAGGCGAGGGAGTGCGACGCAGCTTTGTACAGCAACCGAGAGGGTCGCAGCCGGCGAGCATGCGCGCTGACACGTCGCTGCGTGGTGGATGGCCTCGTTCACGGAAGACAAAGAAGGTGCAGAGAGGCTCTGTGAGAAAGAGCCGTGTTGGGGATGCCGATGCAGCTCTAATACGCAGAAGAGCCGTACCAGCGAGAGAGAGAGTGCGTGTGTGTGTGTGTGGTGAAGAAAAGGAACGCGCGAAAGCCAATAAGAGAAGCAGAAAGCGCTTACACGCTTCACTCGCAGGCGGACATGCAGCGAAGCGGAGGATGGGGTGGCCGCTTTCCGCCTATCGCGCGGAGGGGAGAAGGGGGAGGGCGGTGATGATACCAACACGAAGAGCGGAAGAGGCCGCACCGTCAAAAGCACAAGAGGGTGGAGGAGAGAAAATTATACGAGGAGAGAGTGAGACCGCCGAAGAGAACACACACACACACACACGAAATGATGAATTCGTCGCGGTGTTCGCAATGGTAATACTCGCGGAGCGGACGGGAGGAGGGGGGAGGAGGAAGTCGTCAAACAGCAGCAACAGAAGGCGGCGAAACACAGTGAGACTGTGGGGGTGGGAGTGAATACTAACAAAAAACACCGGAGGACGAAAGCGAGAAGATAACGCGAAAACGCGAAATAAAATGAGTGAAAGGGGTGGTGGTGGTGTAGGGATGGCACTATCGTCTCGTGATGAGACACACACACACACAATGGTGAAGAGAGCGAGAGGGGGGGGGCTGGAGAGACACGGCTGTTTAGCCGCTATGTTGGACTGGTAACGGAAGGGCGAAGGTGTGGCCTAAGACGTTTGCCGTGCGCTTATTTTTTCCTGTCCTTGATGATGAAGCAGTGCTTGTGTATATAAGAGGTCTTTACAGCAAACGAGAGGGGAGGAGTGAAGGAGAGGACGGGCAGAGAGGCGCGAGTGAGTGTGCGTGGGTGAGAGGGGCAAGAGGACGAGCCGAAGGGGAAGCCAAATGCCATCTAGTGAGCGTGAAGGCGTAAGAGAGACAGAGAGAGACCCGGTTGATAGGGAAGAGCTTATCGGTGATGATGGGTTGGACGTTGTACGGGTTCGGGGCAGGAAAAGTGCAACAGGTGGTGATGGAGGGGAGGGGGGAAGGAGTAAAGGTCGGCAGTCGCTGCCCCGCAACGAGGAGGCCGGGGCTTTCGATGCGCTAGAGTGATGCAAATTGAAGTAGAGCGGTAACGGCACTGGAGAAGAGGAGGGGAGTGAGGAGCGGCGCGAGATGCAGCCGACAGGTGAAATCTCTTTGTTTTCTAAACGTGCCCATTCTCCTACACACATAATGATGGGTATTCCGCTCGGCCCCCCTCCCCCTGAGGCCTGCTGGGCAGGCCCATCGCATACCGCAATGCAGCCGTCAACATGCGCTACAACAGCGCCCGCTCAGTCGCCTGAGCACGGCCTCCGCCTCAAGCTCGACTCGGCCGCCTCGAAGGTCGCCGCGCAGCCTCGCCCGTCATGCGAGTCGCTGCGTGACGCGCAACTCCACCTCGGGCGTGGCTCACGCTCTTCACCACCAGCAGGCGGCGGGAGCCGGGTGGGATACGTTCGAGTCACGCTGGCGCTTCGCCCACCGTCTCGATGGCACAAGCACGTTCGGTGTTTCAGCTCGCTTCGACGCATCGCCGTCCAAGGCATGGCCACTGACACCACTAGCGATACTCCGCTCTGCCTTTGTTGCGGTGTGAGCACTTCACCCTGCACCGCCACCAGATCGGGTGGCTCGGCATACGGCAGGGGGGGAGAGAGAGGAGGGGGAGGGGGGGCGCACGGCATCCTCTCCTCTTTTCGTTTCCTTCTGGACGGGCCCGCTGCACCGGGAGCAGGTGGGCTAACGTGTGCACATGCCAGTACCGTTCATCGACCTTTGCACCGCGGCCACGTCGCAGAACCCCCCACTCTCCTTCCGGAGCACTTTTAGCGCCATTCCGTCCATTGTACTTGCGCCGCACAGAGCACAGGCTAAGGCCCGGGATGGCGCACCGCATCACTGAAGAACTGCAAGCGCGGACACGCAGAAAGCGAAAGCGTATCTTCGGTGATCAGTCGATAGAAACGGGAGCGAGCCGGTACACAATGTGGTCATGACCGCAGCCACCTTGGGCACTGCGCCAGCCGAGACCTCTCTGCCGCCACTAAGAGTTCGCAATGGCACCCCAGGGTAAACTGCAGGCCCTCGGCTCCCTCCCACAGAGTGGGTGCTCAACACCAACGCTGTGCTGAGGTGCCTCCCCCGCACCCCGTCATAAGGGTAACAGTCGAGGCGATCATCGAAATAGCAACGAATACAAGAGAGAGTGAGAAAGGGGGAGAGAGGAGCCGCTCCAGCATAGGGGCACCCCTCCCCCACTGAGAGCCTTTGTTGGGTATGCATGAGGCGCGCTTAATATTGGTGCGCACCCAGTGGATCGACCCACCACCCCCGGGCTTGCTGATGTGTGTCCGTTCACCGGCGTATCCCTTTGCCCACCGTCAGTATGTTGCTCACCTCCTTCATGGCACGCAGAACTTGAGCAACAAAAAAAGGGAGGCGCCCACGGAGGAGGCGTGTCCCCGCAGTTGTATATACCCCTCTCCTCCCCTCTCCCTCTCTCTATCTACCCCCTGTTGCCGGCGAAGGCTGCCGCTCCCTTATCCGTTTCGCTGTTGCTCTGTCTGGTTCACATTTCGGCATCTCTACGCCACCCCATGACTGATGCAGCTTCCGTTGTGCAGCGCGCATGCTGCCCTTTCCGTCATCATGTGTCTCCTGACGCATAGGCACGCGCACCTGCCCTACAAAGGCACAGCTCCCACCCAGCCCTTTCACTCGCGCAGGATTGAAAAGAAGAGCGCGAAAAGAACTCACCAAAAAAAAACACCACGCAGTCCTTTCAGCTGCTCCTGTTGCCGGCCTTTCTGTCCGGCACTGGCTCGATAAGTTCTTTTGGGACGCTGAAGGGAACTTTGGCGAGCAGTTCATCAGCCTCCACAAACACAAGTCGAGGAGGGGAGGGTTCGGTCGCCGCAGCCGCCTCGCCACCGCTAGCAGCGGCGGCCTTGGCATCCCGTGTCCCCAGGCTAGTCGAGCTCTTTGCACTTGCTTCATTACTTGGCGATGCGGTGACAGCATTACCGCTAGCGCCTCTTAACAGAGCAGCACTGCCGCTATCGGTGCCGGCAGCACCGCCCACACACTTGTTTCCCTCAAGAACGTAGTGAATGATTGCCTCAGCGTGGAAGTAGCCCCACGGAATGATGACCTCGCCGTCTGTCTCCTGCTCGAACCATCGGGTACAGTGCATCCGCGCCACCTCGGCCACCTTGCGCTCGCGGTGCTTCCGAATCACTGGGAAGGAGCCAAGCTGGCTTACCGCGATGCTGGATGGCAGGCGCTCGCCAAGCGCGTGAAGCCTCGCGGACTCCTCTTCGAGCAGGCGCTGCACCTCGTGCATGTCCAAGTCAGCGTGGTTTCGCAAGTTAAGCCCGCACGTGGCAGCCAGCTTCGGCTTCAGGTAGCACTCCTGCAGGCGCACCTTGGACTCCATGGATTGCAAGAGGTCGTAGCAGACGTCCATCTCTCGGCAAATCTCCCTCATCACCTCAGGGGAGTAGAGGGTGTTGTCGTCTGCCTTCGCAAGAATGGTCTGGCGAAGGGCATCGTTTCGCATGATATCCTCGTACTCCTGCATCTGCTGTCTCTCGGCCTCCTCGCTGTCACAGATGCCCTCCAGCAGCACGACCGTGTCCTTGTTCCGCTTCACGGCATGGTCGATGTATTCTAGCACGTGGTCATAAAACTTGATGGAGGCCACATGCAGCGTCGGGATAACAGTGATGATAGGGTGCGCCAGGTGACTCTGCACATGCGGTGGCCCCACCTCAGCGGCACTGGCGGACACAGCCCGAATTCGCGTCCAGCGGCTGCCAACCACGACAAGCTCGTCGTACGCGGAGCGCAAGAGGCGATTTCGCCTTAAGGGCATGGCGCAGGGGTAGGGAAGGAATAGAGGGATGGGGAGGGGAGGGGGGGTTGCCGCGTAAGACGAATGGAGGATAGAGGGAGAGGGAGGTAATAGTACACGTGAAAAAAAACAAGAAGAGGGGCGACGCAGCTGGCCTTTGCAAAGGCTCCAAGTTCTGTGGGGAGGTAGATTGGCGGAGAGTAGTTCAGGAATAAAAGATAGCCTAGCGAAGTTCGCGTGCTGCGAACAACTGATGCTGCCTTGGGTGAGCAGGCACAGGAGACGCAATGTGCGTCGCGCCACACGCACAATGTCGACTGTAAATGCAGACAGAAACCCGTAGAGCTGAACAGAGATTAAAAAACACAACTCGCTGTATATGTGTGTGTGTATCGCCGTCTCATTGCTGTGCCGAACACGGAGAGAGCGAGAGAAAGGAGGCGTAAGCGGGCGAGTCGCCGTGTGTGTGTGTGTGTGAGGGGGGCGACGATGTATGATGACGCACAAAAAAAGCACAGATTGAGAGAAAAGAGAACCGTCGGTGGTAAGAGCGGTGAGAAGAGTAGTGCCGCAGCGACTGCACGCAAACTGTGCAGATCATAACAGCACAGGGGTTGGGGGGAGGAGGAGGGGGGTGTACGCCTTAGGGTCTGAAGGCTCTCCATGGACTCACCCATCCTTCTATACCCCTCTTGCTCGCGTGCCTCAGCAGAAGAGGGAAAGGGGAAGGCGAAAAAAAAAAGAATAGCCTGCAGGCATAGTTGCCTTCGTGTCGCTCACCCGTTCTGCGGCACGATTTCGCCAACGGTGGCTTGACCGCATGCCCTGCTCGGGGGGGGGAGGAGGGGAGGGGAAGCAGGAATGTCTGTCCATGCGTTGTTTTTATTGCTCGTTGCGCTCTTATTTGTCCTTTTAGTACGCGTGTGCACGCCTGCGTGTTTGTGAGGGCGCGGTGCAAAATGTTAGAGAGAGAAAGGGGGGAAGGGAAGACTCCGACGCATAGGTGCGATAGTGTGTCGGCGTCGGTTACACGACCAGTGGGCCAGCAACGCGCATATTCCCCCCCCTACGGCGTCTCTTCCCCGGAAGGAACAAAGCGAAAAGGGCACACCGCCATGCGCACCCTAAACAAAGCGGCGCACCTTGGGAATGAGTGCAGTCGACAAGCGGCGCTGATGCTCTGCCCTGAGCTGAGTGAGGGCCCTCAGTCTCTGCTCCAGCACCAACGCGGACTCGCTTGTGAGGCCATCAATGTTGCGCGTTATCAGCTCCTGAACAGCAGCCGCAACGGCGGCGTCCTGAAAAGCAGTACTGCCCAGAGTGTTCGCCTGCTCAAGGAGCTGAAGCAGCTGGGCCAGGGAAAGGGCCTTCATGTTGGCGATCAGCTTGCTCGACACCAGCTGCAATACCCGACGCGACTGAGGCAGCAAGCGCAGCAACTGCACGGTAGTGTCCTTTCCTGTCCTGCGGCACGGATCACCGCCGTCCACGCTACCGCCCAGTGCCAGCTGCTCCACGGCGTTGACGTAGAGCTCCACAATCTCGAGCTGCGACACCACAGATAGGTAGGTAGACGCACTGTCAAGCATCTCGGCAAGCTGGGCCGACAGCCCGTCTCCAACACGCTGCAGCGCAGAGAGGCTTTGGGCAGCTTGCTCGATCTCCATTACGCGCTGGCGCGCAGCGGGCAGCGACGATGATGACAATAGAGGAGGAGTGGGCACCAAAGCAGCGCGGGAGGGAGAGTCGTGCAACGCGGCGGCGGCATCGACCGATAACGCTGCACCAGGTGGGAGTGCTGGTGGTCGCGACGCCCGGAGCTCTGCAGACAAGATGGAAAGGGAGACTAGGCCCTCGACGTACACACTGAAAACCGCCAGCAGCTCATCAGGCGTGAAGTCCGTCGATAGAAACAGCGCCCGACTGGCCATCTGCTGCGCCAGCTCGAGCGCGAGCGAGTGGGTGCCGCGGACCGCCGAGAATAGCATCGCTGTTGAGCGGGGGCACGTGCGAGACATGTCACGCGTAAACGCACTGAGCAGGCGCCGTTGCAACGCTTCCGAGGAAATAAAATCCGCTCTGCCCGCACTGACCTCCTCTTGAAGGCACGTGTAAAGCACAGCAACGTCCATACACTCCAGCTCCTCAAGGTGGCTCAGCGCACGCTGTCGAACACCCTCCATGGTTGCAAGGAGACGGAATCGCACAGCTGCCGGAACAACGCTCCATGTATCCAGCACCTCAACGCATTGGGCAGGGCTAATATCCTCCAGGTGCTTCGTCAGGTCGCGCAGGGCCGCCTCCGTCAGCTCCGGTGGCGTCTCGGCGGTACAGGCACGGCACACCGCCAGGCACTCCTCGGTAGTCAGGTCTGGCACGAGGGGGACGAGCTCCAAAGCCACGCGGCGATACAGCTCGCTCTCTTGCTGGCCGAGCTGCGGCATACAAGTGAAAAGCGCGACCAGCTCGACCGCCTCCATCCCCTCTAGCTGCAGGAAGAGCTCCGCCAGAATTCGGTCTACCTGGGTCGCATCCCAGAAGCCGAAGAACGCAGCACATTGCAGCACCATGACCATGTCACCGAGACGGGCGGCACGCAGGTCGCACAATTTGCCCGTGAAGTACTTGTACTCGCCTCGAAGCAGATTGCGCTCGTGGGAGTCGCGCGTGTCTTCGTAGCGGGACTTGACCCGAGCCATTCGTCGCGATATCTCGCCCAGCGGCACCGGACGCTCTGAGAGGAGGTAGTTGCGCTTGGAGTGTTCCAACTCTGTCAGGCTACTCTGGCGCCAGAAGACGTACCCGGGTGTCCTCTTGCTAAGCCAGCATGAAGAGCGCTGAAGCATCGCGTGAGGCTCGTCCCGTGCCTGTGCGTGTGGGCACAAGCACGTCTGCGACTGCGCTATGCAAAAGAGGAGGGGATGCTCGGGACAGCTTGGCGGCAGGCGAGTGAGGGACGAATAGGGAAAGTGACCGGGGGTGAGCTCTGCGCGAGCGTAGACAACAAAGGTGAAGGCGAGGGGAATGAGCACAGCCGCTAACGCAGACGTGTTGATGGCCCTTGCACGGTCATTGCTATCGGTGGTCTTGGACGTGATTCAAGCGCGCAGAGGGACGGTTGACCAAAGGAAGGAGAAGTGTGGTGGGGAGGGGCGGAAGTGTCGATGAGGTGTGAGAGAGGGTGTGAAGGCGAGGCCGGCGCAACAGCAAGAGGCGACACAACACTGTGTAGCGGTGAGAGGAGGACAGGCGGCAGTGGCTTTGTGGTAAAGAGGCAGATAGGCATGTCTGTTACGAACGCCTACGGCGCACCCTCAATTTCCACGACTTCGTCCAGCCTTCGCCACCCATGGTGCTTTTTCAACTGCTCCCCCCCTCCCTTTCACTCTCGCCTGCATTCAGAGAGGAGGCGTGCACTCCAGTGGTGATTCGATTCGCGGTGAGCTGCTCTTCCGCCACACAGAATCAGCTGTACGCGTGGCGCAGATCCTGTCCTTCCCGTTCTGCGCAGGGAAATGCCGCCAGCGAAAGCCTTCGTAGGCGCTCTCTGCCCGCGGTCGTCAAAGTGCCAACGTTGTTGCAGCCCACGATCGATGATCGGTGCCCGCGGCAGAGCGGATAACCCCTCAGACGTGGCGCCCAGCTGCGCTACGCCGCTGGGCGCCTGGGAGGGGGGGGGCACCGAACGCAAAGCGCTGGAATACAGCGGGCAAAGACGGTGCAGTACCTGCCACCTGCCCATGCTCCGTTGGCAGGTAGAGAAGGAAATAGCGACGGAACGCGCGGGTGAACCTGAAGGCGACTCAGGCATTCAAGCAGAAATATGCGGGCATCCAGCGCGTCAAGCACATCACAGCGCGCGAGCGCACGTAACGCGAGTCAGCCCCGCTTCGCTGTCGTGCTTGAGCGGGCCGCCACAAGCTGCATTCTGGGCTGCACCTCAGGCCCGGCAGCGTACGAGAGCTTCATGAAAGTGGATCACGCAGCTCCGCCAGCAAGGTCTGCAAGGCTTGGGTGCGCGTCACCTGATACCGGCGCAGTGCCTCACACGTCAGCAGCCCAAGAAGTGGTGGCAGCATGCACCTGTCAAAGAGGCCACCAGCCTTTGGGCGGCTGTACTCGTCCAAAAAGGGCTGGAGTAACGAGTCCTCATATGGGCTCAAAGTTGCCTCGAAAAGCTGCCCAAGGCGCCGTGCACAGCGCTTTGCAGCCTATTTGTGGATGTACGTGATGACTTCCTGACGCACTTGCGGCGCTGAGGCTGCAGAAGCAGCAGCTCATGTGGCCACCAAGATCACCGATGGGGGCGGTGGTGGGGAAGGCGACGGCGAGCATTGACGGCTAGCCGGCGAGGTGCCAGCACGTACCTGGAGGCTCTCGAGCTCTGCTAAGAGAGTAAGTAGCGTACAAGCAAGGAGCGATGAAGGTGGAGCCGGCGCTGCTGCAACAACAGCCTGCGCTGTCGGCAAGCAGCGTCCCCTCTCCATGGTTTGCGTTTTGAGAAATTACCTCTGCGGCGGTGGGACCGGTGCGCTGTCCTGTAAAGGGTTGACACTGACCCAGACTGCAACTATCATTGAGCTGGGCAGCAACATCTCACGCCACCCGCCCTCGTCACGCTGCACAAATCCGTCCAGCGTGCACTTCCTTCGATGAGAGAAGGACGTCTAAGGGAGCACTACTGTGCCGGTGAGGGGTCGTGCGCCGTTGTTCTCATCACTGCAGAAGGCGCAGAGAAAAGGCTGACTCATGGCGCGCGTGCCTCACGGTCCGCAAGGGCGGAGATGGCTTTATCAAGCTGACGTAGAGACACAGGGGTACCAGAGGACGACTGGGAAGAAACCGCGGCCTGTACCCACACCCCAGTGCAGAGAGGCTTCGGCGGCATGAGGCTCGCTCAGGAGAGTACTCAGTCGGATGTAGCGCAGAGGTCTTTATGCCCTCGCGGCCAGCCAGCGTCGCAAACTATGCTGTCCACAGTGGTGCCTCCGTAGCCAGATGCGCTACGATCACGGCCTTCTCACGGATGGTGAGCGCCAGCGCAGCATCGTCGTCCTCGCTGCTTCCCTCAAGAAACTCTTCAGCAGCCATGGCTGCCCACTGGCGCCGGTATTGCTTCAGCTCGATGGCTACACTATCCTTTGTCTGCACAGCCGCTGACTGCCGCATCTTCGTTACAGCCGTGTCTGAGTACTTGGTGCCCACAGCGAACTGCAGCTCCCGCTCCAGTAACGAACTGCTGCGCTGCGCTGCGGTAGCGCAAATACTTCAATGCAGTTACTAAACCCAGCGCCACTTCGGCCGGGCAACTTGCTACTGCTACTGCCACTGCCTCGCCTCTAATATTGCCACAGCACTTGGATTGGTACCCCGTTCACGCCCTTGAATAAACGCCGCCAACTCCACTGTTTTGCGCATGCTGAGGAGGCAATTCACCTCTGACGCGAGTACAGCGTTCACGGGTACAGCAACTTTACTGCGGAGCCCCGTGGGCGCGCCCGAAAAAACAGCTGTCGTTCGCAGGAGTCCTGCCGTCATCACCGCGCCCATACGGATCCGCCTCTCAGCGCTTCGCTCACCTCGACAGGAACTCCTCTGCCGGGATCGCGAGCACGTCCATCCTCGCTACGAGCTCCAAAAGAATGCGCGCCCGTGTTTTGGCGGCAGGGCTTGCCGCTGCCGGAACAGGGGCTCGGGATGGGGCCGCATCAGCGCCGCCGCTGGAGCCCCTCCGCAGGCTGGGGAGAACTCGCCCATCCATGTACTGCGCATGGCGAGAGCCTGTGCGACATTTGTACGAAGAGGCAATCGTGCAAGATTGCTTGGGCCTATTCTCTGCTTGGCTGTGTCGCTGGTGTACACCCATAGGGAAGGGGGAGGGAGTGGCCTGATAAGACGCAGAGAAACAAAAAGCGGGTCTATTCGCGCCCATTTAACCTGCTGTTGCTGCGTGGGGCGCGCCAGCACGTGCACTGGTATGAGCGTGCCATTCACGTGTGTGCTAACGCGCTGTGTGCGTCCTCTCGGCAAGCGAAACGGGAGAAAGAAAGGTGCCAGAGGGGTACAAGGGTGGAGCAGGGACAATAGATGAAGACGAGTGGGACCACCTGCGGCCATGCCGCCCCTCCTTCTCGCTTCAAGGCGGTGCAGTCAGTGGAGCGACAGGCGAGCCGAAACGAGGTATAACCAGGAGAGGCGTAGGCATCGCTCCCCTTTCCTCTGGCCACTGCGTCACTTGCCAGCAATGCGCTTCCTCACAGGGCATATACGCGCAGGTGCGCCACTGGCACGGCAAGCAGAGGGTAGTAGCGCACACTCGGCGGCGGCAGACGCGGGGGCCAGAGAAAGAGGGGCCCCTCTCGGACCCTTTCTGAGGACCTTTTTCTTCCCCTCTTTCTCCTCCCTTGCTGTCGCCGCCGGAGATCAACCATCGCTTCGGAAGAGACAAGGCAAGAAGGGCCGGCACTTGTGAGCAAGCGTGTCTCTTCTCTCTGCCCCTGATGGGTAAGTGGCTGAATGCGCGCTTGCTTCGCTGGCTGGTTTGGTGGGATGAACCTCCCCCCAGAGGAGCATCACTCAACCACAGACGCATCCACTCAGCAGTGCTCATCAACGCGAAACGAAGCGAAGCACAAGAGAGAAGGCTGGAAGGCAAAAAAAACGGAAGAGGGCGGAGTGGAGGAAAGATGAGAGAGAGAAGTCGGGATGAGGGGCGGATGATGTGCTCTCTGCGCATCAGCACTGATGCAAGTCTCGCCCCTCCCCCCACCTTCTTCTCATAGAAGGTCAAACACAGAGGCATACATGTCAGCCTTTCCCGAGAGACTCTCGCTTTCTCCATCGCTCGTTTACATCCATGACATCGAGCCCGACAAACGAAGGGGCGGCGTGAGAAAAATAAAGAAAGGAGGGAGAGAGAACGAGGCAGAGGGAGTACAAACAGACGAAATGACGGCGGAGTGGCAAACCGCAATGACATCCGCACCGAGCGGAGGTGACAGGCGCCCTTCACTGCTATTTCACCAGCGAAGAGCATTGCGCGCAAAACAAACGAAGAGGGAATGGTGGTACGGGAGAAGCGCAGCGGTAGAGAACGCGGAGCACACGTACACGCAGAGGTAAGCGCAACAGCGGGACACAACGGCAGCAGCGTCGCCAAGTTGTTGTGTGGCACAAACGCAGTGAAACACATTAGGCGCATATTCGCCAGTTTAACTTTGCTTCGCTTTTGCCTTTTCTCTTTATGGAGGTCTTACCGTAATGTCAGGGCTGGTGAGATGCCATCACGGGTGGACGCCAGAAGCTTCTGCTGCGTCTGCATAGAGCCGGTGGTGTCAAAAAACTGCATGCAGAAGATGCAAATCTCCTCTCGCTTGTACAGTTGCGACGGCGGCGGCATACGGTCACCACGACGAACTTCTATTCCCCATTTCTGGCGAAGCTCTAAGATGGACTTGTGCGTGATGGCTCCAGGTAGCTCGTTCACGTAGAAAGTCTGGGTGCACAGAGCACACTTCTTGCGCTTCTGAAGCCCCTGGCGCACTCGGAGGCTGAGCTCCTCTTCCGTAGGCACTTCCTTCGTCTTCTGCAACATCGAGAGTATTACACCGGGTGTTGGTGTGGTAAACCTCCTTGTGAGCGCCCAGTCAATCTAAGGAAGATCAATGGAGCAGTTAATGTGGAGCAGGGCCCCTGCCGTTCTACGGCTATTGGGGGTTGGGGGGGAGAGGTTGGAGCTTGGGCGTGCGCAGGTGCGTGTGCTCGCATGCAGGTATGCTGTCACTGTTGGTTGCCTATGGAGGGGGGGCGTCGTTGAGCAAAGTAAAGGAAACGTGAAAGCAAACACACATAAAAGAGTGGCACGACGCGGCGTGAAGAGATGAAGGGAGCTGCGAGGACGGAAAAGACGGCGAAACGGGGGCGTACATGCATGAGTGCACGCGTGTTACGGGTGCTGAGGAGCGATATGTCCTCACGCTCTCGCTTACCTTTTTACCCATGCACTGCGCGCTGGAGGGTTGCGAGTGAAAAAAAAAACGGGAGAAAATCCGCTTTCTCATTTCCTTTGCTGCTTCTGCGATCTCGCAAACAATGCGCGAGAGAGCTCCGTGAACATGCCGGATACTCTGGCGGCGACCTCTCTGCCTCGACGCCTCCCACCTCCCCCCGGGAAGGGAGACGATTTGACTGCCGGCTGATTCTTCCCTGGGGACCCATTACGCTGGCTTTGCTTTGCTTTCCTCGCTATGTGGTGTCTACCTGAAAGCGATTCTATGCAGGTAATGACAAAGAGAGACGGCGTACCTGACAATGGCGTAGAGGATTTCTGCCCCACTTGAATGTGCCTGCAACGATGAATTTTTTTTCCGAGCGAACCCATTCTCCTACACACATAATGATGGGTATTCCGCTCGGCCCCCCCTCCCCCTGAGGCCTGCTGGGCAGGCCCATCGCATACCGCAATGCAGCCGTCAACATGCGCTACAACAGCGCCCGCTCAGTCGCCTGAGCACGGCCTCCGCCTCAAGCTCGACTCGGCCGCCTCGAAGGTCGCCGCGCAGCCTCGCCCGTCATGCGAGTCGCTGCGTGACGCGCAACTCCACCTCGGGCGTGGCTCACGCTCTTCACCACCAGCAGGCGGCGGGAGCCGGGTGGGATACGTTCGAGTCACGCTGGCGCTTCGCCCACCGTCTCGATGGCACAAGCACGTTCGGTGTTTCAGCTCGCTTCGACGCATCGCCGTCCAAGGCATGGCCACTGACACCACTAGCGATACTCCGCTCTGCCTTTGTTGCGGTGTGAGCACTTCACCCTGCACCGCCACCAGATCGGGTGGCTCGGCATACGGCAGGGGGGGAGAGAGGGGAGGGGGAGGAGGAGAACTGCATGGCATGCCCCCACAGAGTGAGCACTGAACCCCTGAGATATCACGCAGCGGTGTGTGCTCTCGCACATCAGGAACCTCGAGCCGTCCGAGGGCAATAAAGGCAAAAAAAAACGGTCATCAGCAGATCGTACGTGTTGGTGGTGTACGCTGTGAAATTGCTGTAGACAGTGTAAGAGAGAAGAACGGGAGAGACTTCTGAATTTCTTCAGCCGCCAGCGTGTTTACCACGGAGCCTAACAGGGCGTCGCCAGGGTAACCTTCTAGGCTTGTATGGCAGCTGCCGCATCCTCACACTCAGAGTTCTCCGTGGCGGGCTCGTAGCCGATTCCGCTGGTGTCACCTTCCTTCCTAGGAGAGGAATCGGATACTTCGCGCCGCCAGCGCTTTTTATAGCCATGACGGTGGTGATCGTCCCTCCTTGATGGTCGCTTACCCTTCCTATTGGCACCCTCCGCTGCAGGGTTCGGACCAGGCACCACTTGTGCGTCGCCATCCTCGATGTCGGGAGAGGCATCGGAGCCATGTAGCTCGTTTGCGTCGTTATCGGGCGTCGCCGTTGAACGCCCGTGGTGGGCCATGACGCTTGTGGGGTGTGTGGCCAGGGGCGCGGCCACACTGGACCCTTCCTGCTGCGCGTCAGGGGCGCCTGCAGTAGGAAGCGGCATTGCTGTGTAGCTCATCAGATGCGGCATCCCTTTTTCCTCGATGTATGTGTAGTCGAGTGTGCTCAGAGTGAACAACGCGCGTGTGCAACGCAGCGAAACCTCAAAGCCGAGATAGGACTCTGCGCCGCTCAGCATGCCGCTCTCCGCCTCATGTGAAAGCACTGGGGCGGCACAGGCATCCTGCGCTTTTGCGAAAGGCGGGTTGAAAAAGTCGTAGACGATGCGATCACACACGGCATAAAGTGGGCCGTGGGTTTTCTCGCCATTGGTGAGAACCTCCCTCATCAGCAGCAGAAATGCAACGTTAAAGAAGGCGCTCTCACAGCCATTACGCACCAACGTGTTCATCAGGAATGTCAGTGCGATGTTAACATCCGCAGTGTTCACGCGCCAGTGGCGCAGAGTAGAGTGAACAACGCTAATGTTCTTTGGCGACGCCAGACGATGAAAAAAACCGTTGATGGCCACCTCCCGCTCAGAGCTGATTGTCGATAGGGCGGTGCGGCCACTTGAGGCGATAGAGGGAGGTCGCGCTTCTGATGTGGCCCTCTCCGGCCGCCCCAACCCGTCAGCGTCCACAGAGGCGCCACCATCGCCTGACTCCAATGCCACTTCGGGAAGATTTACAGCTACAAGGGGCACCTCGTGCTCCTCACCGAAACGTTGGCTCCGCGCACTCGCTTTCCCGTCGGACCGTCTAGCGTCCTCATCGCTCGTTTCGTCATCTATCATGTCCTTCATGTCCTCAATCATCTCCTCATGCAGGCCCTCCAAAGCAGCTGAGTTGACGCTCTCGGTGTCGTCTTGGTTGCCTTCACCGCCTGCATCAGCCGCCTCCTTCACAGACAATGTCTTGTGCTTTTTCGACCGCTTCGGAAGAAGAAGATTCCCTTTGTAGCTGCATTTCTCCACCAGCTGAAACACTGAAAACGTGAACAGCGTAAAAACTTGCGCTCTGTGAATAGCCATCACCCGACTTGAGTATTCCGAGAGCAAGCCGAACACAAGCTTGATATTCTCTTCCTTGTAAAGGACAGAGGACGCCAAGGCGTGCGCAGCGACCTGCACAACAGGATCGGCAGCCATCTCGCCCTGCAGCAGCAATTGCAGGATTAGAAGTATTTCTGCCAAGTATCCAACAACAATCGTCACATCCTCACGTCGACGGATGTCTTTGCAATCGAGAAAGCAGCGCAGTACAGAAAACCCGAGCTCCAAGTAATCCAGGGAAACAATCGATGAGACGCTTTGCCACTGTTGAGGAAACATTACTAGGAAGGACTTCTGCTCGCTTTTCAGCTGCTCAGCAGTAATCCTGACGTACCGCAGAGCGCAGCGACATACTGTCATGTAGTGCAGCACGTTATCCAGACTTTGGTACATCGCAGTGTCGAGAGGTGACGTGACCTCCTGCGTCTCGCCAGATCCCTTGTACCCAATGACAGTTTCCTTGTGCTCCTTTGAGGCACGCTCGACGGCTGCAGCAGTGTCTTGTAGCTTGTCGAATATCATAATGCTCAGCGGTTCGAAACCAAAGTTCAAAAAAGCGCTGATTTGATGTGAAAGATGTATCTTTGTGGGCAGCGGAAGGTTGCACTGCGGCGTGACTCCTTGGTACATGCCTTTGATAAAACGACCGCGCTTGCGCAAATCAACATCTTTCATGGCCTCAAGTGGATCCTTTCGCCGCGGCCCTAGCAACGAAAAAACAGTGCCAATGGTTCCACCTCCCCTTGCGCCCCTCGGTGAGGCACGGACAAGAATTCCATTGGAGGTAACAGCACCATTTCGGCTACGGGCTACAAAACGCCATCTGTCGCTCGTTTGCTTGCAATCACGGAACTGCTGTCGATTTAAAAGCACAGAGAGCATATGGTCCGGAGACAAGTCACCTGTGTGACCGAGTAATGTCATACGTGCGAGCTCTTCTGCAGGAACACACCAGATTATGCTTGCGATCGCCGACAGCACAAATGAGTTCCACTTCCACAGCTGCTCGTCACTTTCCAGGAGGCCATTTACTTGCCTTTGAAACTCCTGATCGAAGTCCCCGTACATCGCATCTGATGGTTTCGATGAGGACTGTGAGCTGCCATCGAGATCGATTTCGCTTTCTTCCTCAAGGTAACTCTCATTCATCGCCTGAGTCCCTTTGGGGATGCTATCACTTTCGTTCTCCTCATCCTTTTTCTGATACTCCCCCTCCCAGCTGTTCGGGGCCACATTCCTTGTGTCATCATTGGCTACCCCACCGGCACTGCCGACGCGGGAATAGTTCTGGTTTATCACAACAAGAAGGAGCTCGACGCCATGGTTTCGACAGAAAGCACCGATGATTCTCTCCGTGTCCACTGGGTTTCCCTTCAGCAAGTACGTAACGACCGTCAGAACAATTTCAAGAATAACGGTGTCTTCACGGTGCAGCTCGCCCCTCGTTCTCTTTTCAGCAACTGGCGCAATACACTGAACTAGTAACGCGAAAAACTCGTCTGTTCCGCAGCGCGCTTTTATCTTTTGGAGCATGTCATTCTGGAGAACCTCATTGGCCGAAAAGCGAGGGATCGGTAGCAACATTACTGCCAAAAGTTTTAGAAGCTGAGGAAGCAGCGTATCACTGAAATTCATCCCGTGCGACAAGAGCAACGGTACGACCAGCTTCTCTGCCACCGACATTTCACAAATGAATGTGAATTCTGCACGACTAAGATCGCTTCCGGCAAGCTGAGCTTCAGCGTTATCATCGTCATTGTCGGTATCCTCTCCACTGACTTCATTAAAGAGCTGTCGCTCTCGAAGTGTCTCAATGCGCTCTACAATGCGGCTGCGCTCGCGCAGGAGCCGGTTGCGGAGCAACTTTGCCGCCGCACATGCCTCAGAGACGCTAGACGGTGACGGAATTCGGTTCAGAGAAATAGTCAGCGCATCAACAGAAAGCAGAATCTGTCGCCTAACGGCCTCCGTAGACATGTCTCTATGAATTCTTTTTCTATCTTCTGGGTCTAGTGTATAGGCGTGAAAAGAAAGAAGATAAGTAATTCTTGGTGTAATCGATACGCCTTGCGTAATTGAATGTGGGTCGCTCTCCACAGCTCGAGACTCAAAGAATCCTCCAGCAATAGTCACTGTCTTCAATAGCAATGTGTAAAAAAAAAGAGACAGGGTAGGCTACTTAATGGGGGAGCATATATGCGCATATAATAATAATAATATTCATTATTATCATTATTACGAAGCAATTCAGTAATGGTGCCTACTTCACTCGCAACTGCTGCCTTCAGCAGGCGCGTTGTAATGATGACTGTGCACGAGTTTATCAGCAAACAGCAACGTCATACTAGTGCGCCGCTGCATTTCCTCGCACCGTCAAAAACGCGGCAGGCCGCCTCCCCAAGTTTGGGTGACATGCCGGCGGATGAAAGAGTCACGGTTCGCTCAGATTTTGTTTTCCGTTAGTGAAATGTGGACACTCATCGAGTTCCGATAAAAGGCATTTTGTCTTCTCAGAATCGGCGAGCTGGCATTCTAGAGTTTGATATACACCGGTATTGGGGTGGGGAAGAAGCATACTTTAGAGCATGATAAGACTGAAAGGGTTTTGGACAAGAATCACTCGACTACGAGAAGAGCGGTGCCCGCTGATAACTGTGAGGTTGCAAGCCAAACGATCACAGTGTATTAGCCAGCAATATCAAACGAAGAGTCTCCACCTTGCTTGTAGCTTCGCGTACGCTTCTCATCGAGTACAGACAGTTGCAATAAAGAGCCAAAAGCAGAAGTGCCGTTCCACATTTTCTTCAAACATGCGAAGTCACACGCCACTGCATTGAATATGTGCGAAAAAGACGAATTGACTTTATCGAAGAGGAAGAAGCTTGTTGTAAGGAGAAAGCGACCTTTTCTGCTTCTGCGTATCGCTTTTAATTTGGCGCAAGACACTTTGTGAGGCTAATCGAGAGTAATTGGCTCTTCGCGTAGCTCCGTTGAGTTCTCGACGAACAGCGGTAGAATCGAACGCATTGTAGGCGCGCCTTGAGCTCTTGCCGCTCACTTCGTTCAGCATTGTGCGCTCATGAAAGGGGAGTCGAACATGCTTGTTAAATAGGGTGCCCGTGATGCGGCCGTCTGAGCGGCCTTTTCGCCAAGACAAAGCCCTGCGAGTACATGCGGGGAAGTAGTTCTTGAAAGTCATAAAGATGTACTGGAGAATCTGACGAGGAGTGGAAGAAGAGGGCAACAGAGGGTGGAAAATGAAGCATAACGCGGCGCTGCATGGTCTATGTGCCCACTACATTAACGTGGGCTGCTTCCATTATTTTCTTTTCGGTGCACTCATCACTTGAGTGCAACGGACACCCTTGTTCTTTTAATTGGATGTTTCAAAAATGTTACTCATCACTGAATCGTAGGTTTTACCTGCTTTTTTCTCTCTCCTCGATGCCAGGTGAGCCTAGCTTGCCTAGCGCTGCAGAGCCATTTTTTGCCAAAGCACTGAATTGTTGCCACAGTGGCAGGGAAATGACAGCGAAGACGCTATGGGGGAGGTGAATGGGGGGGGGCAATGGGCGCTCCGCCCGATATGCACAGCTGAGCTTTTCACAAGAAAACCGGCTGCCGCTCTACGGGGGGGGGAGGTAAATCCTCATGTTTCCCTGTGCCGTTTGAGCACGCAGCCTCAAGCTTTCCAGCGCGTTAGTGAGGACCGTGCCGCGTCTGCGAAAGGGCGCACTTTATAGGCGCGAGCAGGCATGAATTGCTTGAAGACATGTTGACCGTGCCCTTTGGCTTGCAACTGCACGGCGCTTCTCGGGTATGCGCCCTGCTCGTTTTCGCAGTTTCTCTTCCGCATTCGCCTCCTCCATTGCGTTGCTTACGCCAATAAGTTGCGCAGCTTCTCCCTGGCCAAACAAGTCTGCAGCTAGCGTGCGTTATTTCGATGCAGAGCAGGGGCAGATAGTGGATCACGAAGTTAATCAGCTCCCATTACACCCTCCCCCTACTCTCAAGGCAAAGCGTCTTTTACTTTCTCAAGCTCAGCACGCTTCTGCTTTCCCTATCGCATCTTCTTCCTGTGCTGGATTACGTGGATCCTCAGTTACTCAACTCCACCTTCAAAACAGGCTCGCAGCTTTCCACTCGCCATCCTTGGCATTCGCTATAGGTGCCAAGAGTGCCGTCAAAGTCATCAACGTCACCTTTCCTCATCACTTCGGTGCCCCATTAGAGGATACCGAGGTCTTCATCGGTGGCTCTGTGACGACACAGGCCGCGCCCCATAAGAGCGAGTAAGCAACTGTACAGGCGGCCGAGTAGCAAGACCATAGAGTAGAAAGGGCCCGGATGCCGTGCCCGTTACGATCACCGTAGGCAAGCTTTGGGAAGACAATCTTAGCATCGCTGATTTGCTGTTTTCCGTTTGTGGTGAGCGGTGAGGGTCATATGCGTACGCCTGTCAGTGAGTTTTTGCTAAGTGGCTTTCGCGAGACCTGAATACCAGCGATAACTGCGTTTGGCTGTTCTTGCTAGGCCAGGGTAATAGTTAGCAGGTATATACCTCTGCCCTTGTGTGCATCGTTTTGCATTGCGGCTCAAGCTCTCCGCACCAACGGTAACTGAGTGGGCTCTGATACGTTCAGTCTGTCCCCTCTAGCAAAACCCCACCACCCTTGTTGGCGCCTCTCCACAACTGACTCGGGTAGGCTTCGCATTTCTCGCTGGTTTTACCCGAAGCTTAGCTATGACCTTTGCTTTTTTCTTCTTCGACTTTTCCCTCTTGATATCTGCTTCTGTGTCTGAAGCTTCACCCACGCGACATTCGTTCAGATCATTAAGTACTATTCACAGCCCAAATGAATATGGAGATCGGCCTCAAGTGCGCCTACGCTGCACTTCTTGTTGTATTTCTTTTTTTCACACACGAGTCACCCAAAGCAACCGTCGGCACCACTACCGCCTCAAGCCGCTCCTCAAATCCTCGGATTATTCTGAACACCACAAGACTAGACTATGGGTACTGCCACTCCTCCCCCGTGGAGATCGATGAGTGGACTGTATCGCTGCTGGATGTCCTCAACCGTGTTACCGTGTCACCTTACTTCCGCTACTTCAAGGTGAACAGCGCAAAGCCGTGCCCTTATTGGGCAGTGAGCCTTTTGTGCACCAGTGCCGAAAACACCTGCGACGTATGCAAATGCGATGAGAACTCTATCCCAGAAGCTCTACGGGCCAACGAGGATATGAGCGAACTTAACACGCCTGATGGCAGCGTCACACAGTTACTGCAAAAGCCTTCGAACCTGGATGAGTGGGGAGATTGGTTAAAAGCGGAAGACGGGGCGGAGTACGTGGATCTGGTATCTAATCCCGAGGGCAACACGGGATACTCTGGCCCTCTCGCAGCGCAGGTGTGGCGCGCCATCTACGCTGAAAACTGTTTGTTGTCGGACATAGGTGAAACTTGCCAGGAGGTATCCATCCTCAAGACGCTCTTGAGTGGGCTACACATGTCCATCAACATCCACGTCTGCACTAGCTTTTACAAGGATCCTAAGCTCACTTCACCACAACACAATGCTGGAATTTACAATAGCCCAAACATTTCTTTCTATCCGAACTGCGAGATGTACAACAGACGTATTGCGCCGTTTCCAGACTATGTAGGCAACCTATATATACTTTATCAGTTCACTCTTCGCGCCCTCGCGAAGGCAAAGCTGCTCTTCACAAGTGACGTCAACATTTTCAATACGGGTGCAAACGGCGAGGCAACTCGCACCGATCTGGAGCTTCATGAGAACATCAAGGAGCTCTTCAACTCGCGCCTTATCTGCTATCGCACCTTCGATGAAAGCGCTTTTCTGGAATCTGAGAAGGGTCGGTCTCTGGTTCCACAGTTCAAAGCGATGATGCTGAACGTTTCACGTCTAATGGACTGTGTGACGTGTGAGAAGTGCCGCATCTGGGGTAAGTTGGAGACGAAAGGCATTGCAGTAGCTATGAAGGTCATAATGAACCCCAATAAGGAGCTGATCACCTTAGATAGATCTGAAATGGTGACTTTGGTGAACCTGGCTCGGCAGTTAGCGTTTTCGGTGCGCAATGCACAGCGACTCGGCACTGTGTGCAAGAACGATGCTTGAATGGGAAGGGTTGCAAATCTGCCTCTTTCAGATGGACCGGGTATCTGTGAGTGTTACACCCCTTCTTTCGACTAAGCATGTTTGAATCAGAACTCTTTGGCTATCGAGTGCCTGCAGGCTCTTATTTTTTTCTTCGAGCATACAGTGCATGAGGTTTCATAGCTGTGAACTTTGTCTCGGCTTTACGTATGGGCTGTAATCTATCTTCGATTCGTTCCTTTCCTCTTGAACTTGTGTCCTAGCAGTGAGAAACAGATGAGGTAGGGAGTGAGCAAATGCGCTTCTTGCCTGGCCTACGCATACATGCATCTCAGCTACCCCTGCGTTCGCTGCCAGAATCCACAATTGGAAGCGGTCTCTGCCTTGCTCTCACACCTTTGTGCCATTGGTAGCACTTTCGTTGTTTCTCTACCTTCTTAACCTCCTCACGTCTTTCCACTGACCAACGCTTCTGACGTTAGTGCAGCTTTTTTCTCCGTCTTCCTTCCTTTGCCTTTCAGCGGCTAATCCGACTGCTCTAAAAGTCACACGCTTTCGAGCTGTGCAGCAAAATAGACTTGAATGACACCATAGAGACTTACTCTTCCACTGCTCACTTACAGCATGCCCGGTGGCGAAGATGGAACAATGTGTCGGTCCTCCCACAAGCCCACTGCCCCCAACTTCGATGAGACCCAAGAGGATCAGTGGAGATTATTAAGGGAGGAAATACTTCAGTCTGGCGAGGACGAAGATATCCCACAGTCCGGCGACCTTGCCATTCCGCATCTCCCCTCGGCGAAAAAAGCAGCAAAACGACTGAGGAAGCCCTCATCAGCCACAAGTCTGACACCAAAGCCGAGGCAGCAGACACTTGCCCAGTCTATGAGCGACATGGACATGGATCGTCTGTTGAAGCGGTACCGCATTGATGAGGATGCTGATGTCGCAGTGGATATCGATGTATCGCATCTGCTGCAGCAGCACGGTGATGCTGAAGACTATGATGAAGAACTGGAAGTAACCCTGACTGCCGACGAATTCCTAGCGAGGCTGGCGAGCGCAGATGCAGCGCCAGCAGGCAGCAGTGCCAAGGTGAAGTGCGAGGGTGAAGGCAAGATGACCGTGGTTGCATTGGAGGACGAGCCGCTCAAGTTTGAAGAAGACCGAAGCGCTAAGCCGCCTTGTCCTAGGCCGACACCGTCAGCTGGTGGTGGCGCGGGCTACCGCAAGGAAGAGACGCCAAAGCAGGGTATTGAGATCGCCGCAAACTTGGCACCAATGACAGAGGCAACGCAGCTCGTGATGCCAGTGGTCCCCTACAGGCCAGAGGAAATGACTGAGGGCCTTTTTTACTGGTTTGACGCTCGTGAGCAACCGTACACGCTTTCTATTGACCCAGGATCGCTGTTTCTTTTTGGGAAAATGATGGTAGAGAAAAACGGGCGATCCTCCTACTTATCGTGCTGCGTTCGTGTGCGAAATATGTACCGTAGCATTTTTGTTCTACCGAAAGAGGGCTCATCACAGCAGGATGTCGTGAAGGAAATCAATGACATCTGCCGCAACCAGGGAGTTGAGCAGCGCCGCATCAAATTTGTGGAGCGCTACTACGCTTTCGAGGAGCCGGAAATCCCTCACGAAAAGACGTGCTGGGCAAAGCTGCGATACCCTGGCCGCTACCCGCCACTGAATGCGAAGGGACCGTTTCGGCACATTCGGGTAATCATGGGCGCGTCCACGTCTCTCCTTGAGCTATTTTTGATCAAACGAAAGCTGAAAGGACCCAGCTTTCTCCGCATCAGTGGCCTGGCCGCGTCGGCGAGTCGCGTTTCGCACTGCGCTCTTGAGTTTAGTGTCGAATCTCCGAAGAGCGTCCGAATCGAGGACACAAGGCTGCCGGTTCCGCCGTTTACGCTAGCAAGTGTTCAGATACATGCCCAGCTTGATAGCAGAGGCGCCTCCAATGAGATTCTAATCGTATCTGTCGCAGTCTACAAGGACGTCAATATTGAGAGCAGGGTCTGCTGCATTCCTGACACTATTATGACTGGCGTGCGCCCTGCCTCAATGTCCGCCCTTTTGCCGATCGATCTGGAAAGTTACTGCAACGCCAAAGGTCTGCCCGGCGTGCGTCGCTTCGCTAACGAGCGCGCGTTGCTCGACTGGCTTGCAGAACAACTCGGCAAAGTCGATGCGGACATGATGATCGGCCACAACTTCCTCAGCTTCACGCTGGACACGCTTCTCCGCCGATACCAGGAGCTGAGCATCTCCTCGTGGTCTACCATTGGCCGCCTAGACTTGAAACGACTCCCACGCTTCCAGGGTACCGCACCCAACACGAATCAGGGAAAGGAGACGTGCATCGGGCGACTTGTAGTGGACTCCTACTTGCTCTCGCGGGAGCACTACAAGACGGTGAATTACAGGCTGCTGTCGCTTGCAGAGCAGATGCAACTACAGGGGATTACTAAGGGCAGCAACAAGTTCGAACCTGGGATCTCGGTACTCACACCGACAACATTGTCGATATCGCGCGAGATCTACGATGTGCTGCTGCAGGTGTGCAACTGCGCTGTGCTATCCACGGCTGTCATCTCGCATCTAGATGTGATTCGACTGACGAAGCGCCTTACCACCATTGCAGGGAACCTGTGGAGCCGTACCCTGCTTGGTGCCCGCTCCGAGCGTATCGAGTACCTCCTGCTACATACGTTCCACGACCTCAAGTTCATTACCCCTGATCGCCATGTGCAAGAGTTTAAGCGGGGCCGAGACGACGACGAGGAGGATGGCAAACGGAAGGCCAAGTACCAAGGCGGCATGGTGCTCGACCCCAAATGCGGCCTGTATTCGGATTACATTTTACTTCTCGACTTCAACTCATTGTACCCATCTCTGATTCAGGAGTTCAACATTTGCTTTACCACCGTTGATCGCGAAAATAGGAGTGAGGTTGATGTGCCACCACCGGAAAACCTTATCTGCGCCTCATGCACCGCGGCGGGCCTCTCCTCACCGTGCTTGCACAAGTGTGTGCTGCCGAAGGTGATCAAGAGTCTTGTAGACAGTCGCCGTGAGGTGAAGCGGCTTATGAAAGCGGAGAAGGACGTGAACAGCTTGGCGCTTCTGGAGATTCGCCAGAAAGCGCTGAAGCTGACGGCTAACAGCATGTACGGCTGCCTCGGCTTCGAATACTCCCGCTTCCACGCGCAGCCGCTTGCCGAGCTTGTCACGCGTCAAGGTCGTCTGGCGCTGCAGAGCACGGTAGATCTCATCCCTCAGCTGAACCCCTCCCTGCGGGTGATCTACGGCGACACCGACTCCGTCATGATCCAGACAGGAATCAAGAACGACATCAAGGCAGTCAGGGACCTTGGGCTAGACTTGAAGGCAAAGATCAATAAGCGCTATCAGAGCCTTGAGATCGACATTGACGGCGTCTTTCGAGCTATTCTGCTGCTGAAGAAGAAAAAGTACGCTGCACTGACGGTAACGGACTGGCAGGAGGAGGGCAAGACGTACAAGAGGGAGGTGAAGGGGCTCGACATGGTGCGGCGTGATTGGTGTCCGCTCTCGAAGCATGTGTGCGACTCGGTGCTGAGTCGGGTCCTGAACGCGGAAGGCAGCGAGGACATTCTTGACTACCTTATGAACTACATGCGAGATGTGGCGCAGCAGGTGCGGGATGGGCGCTACACGCTCGACGAATTCGTCATCTCGAAGAGCTTGACAAAGGAGCCTGAGGCGTATCGCGGCAACGGCTTTCCTCACGCCACTGTCGCGCTGCGTATGAAGCAGCGGAGGGAACTGGTGCGTGTCGGTGATCTGATCCCGTACGTCATCTGCACCGGCGACCGGCTGACTGACAAAGCGTTTCACGTGGATGAGGTGCGGCAGAACAGCCAGTTGCACATCGATTCGGAGTGGTATCTCTCCGCGCAGATCTATCCCCCAGTCATGCGCTTGTGCGAGCACATTCAGGGCTTCTCCAACGCCCAGCTGAGTGAGGCGATGGGAATTTCCTGCCACACCGGCGCCAAGCTGGACGAGGATGAGGTGGATACGATGAACGACTTCTCGCACAGCTCCCTATTTCAGAGCCGAAACTTGGAGGAATGCTTCCCAACTGCCCTTCCGCTTCAGGTGGCGTGCACGCATTGCCGCCTCATGATCCCGATCAATCCGCATGCGCGGGTGCTGGAGGTGCTTACTGACCAGGAAAGGCAGCGAGACCGCTTCGACTTGTACGTGTGCGTCAGCTGCCGCAAGTCGCTGCCGGTGGACTACGTCGCCAACTGCTTCACCCAGACGTGCTACGGTATTATCCGGCAGTTTTACGAGTGCGGCGGGAGCGCAGCTGCCGTCAAGGCAGTGCGGATACAGTTTACGTACTACCGCGCACTGTTTGATGTGCCGCACGCTCCAGGCTGCCCAGCGCGGGTAAAAGATGCTCACTACTATCAAGCGCGCCGCTGCCTCGGCGTGGATCGCCGTTTGTACACGCTGGCGGAGGCGGCGGATCCGGCGGTGCAAGAGGTGGCCGACCCAGTCGACCCTCTCAACATTGCTGCCGAGACTATTTACAAGCGCATCGATCACCTGTTTGTTGATCTCGACTCACTCTTCGCCGGCATCTAAGTCGTGTGCACCGCCATATCACCTCTGCGCGTGTGCGAGGAGGGCATATGCGACCTGCGGGCAGATCTGGAGAGTGCAGTGGGCGCACACGTGGTGAGCGGCGGAGCTGCCAAGGAAAGTAAGGACTGAGCCAGGCGGGGCTGCGCTTTCGTTTGCTGAGGCACTACGCAGAGCGCGTCAGTTCTTCACGGCTGCCGATGCCGCTCTCTCATTCGGTGCCCTGCCACCCGCGCGTGCTAGCGAGCTAAATATTCTTCGTCGCAAGCCTCAGCGTATTTCCTGCATCTTGTAACCGTTGTGCGAGCCTTCGCTGCACCTCTCTATCCTCTCCGTCTCCCTCCCTCTCCCCCTCCCTCCTCCTTTGCGTCTTCGAAAAGGCAGACGAGAACGTGTGAGGTGTGTGACAGTGGCGACTTGAATCGCCCATCGTCCCATTCTAGTTTCGCCTTTCTTTCCCAGCCCCGTCGTCCTTTTATCCCTTCTCTGTAGGCGCGATGAGCACGTGTGTACACACTATGAGTGAGAGTGTGTCGAAGAACAATTCGATGTGAGTCTGCGCAACATGAATGAGAGCCCGAAGGAAGGAGATGGGTGGGGCAGGAGACTGCCGTCGTCGCAGCGAGATCGTCCAATACAGTGCAGCATCTCCTTGGGTCAGTACCATAGCTCATTCGGATGAGCGTGCATCATCACATGTGCTCTCCATATGAGCCTGGCTGGGGGTCCTGAGCAGCGGAACACACATTTTCGCTGTGTCGTTTGTTTGTTCTTCCGGTGCTGGATAGCTCCACCGAATGCATATAATTCTCTGCAAGCACGAGCATAGAAGTGAGCAGCGTGATCTCTTAAGCTTGTGTTTCGCGTGTGCCGTGAGTCTTTCTCTGTGTCGCTTTATCAACATGTTGTTTCACTTGAGACGACGCGTTTATCACCTCGCTAGTGAGCTCACCAGCTAATCCGGGGCAGAAGGGAGAAGTAGGCGAGGGCAGCGGGAAGTGGAGGCTGTCAGTGCTCTTCGAATGAGGTGACACAACCACTTGAAGTTAAATCCTTCTTCTGAGGCAATGGCGACTGGCGACGAGAAGAGCCTCAGCTCTCCAATACGTGCTCCTGCCTCCCTCCCTCGTCACGCGTAGTGCGTGAGGGTAGAAGAAAGGCGCAGACCTCTTGTCCTTGTCGCTCTGCCAGCCAGTACAACGCTGCCGTCTCTCCGTTTTCACTCCTTATTGCGCCTCGCTTTCGGCTCTTTAACCTGACACGGACCATAGTCTGAAGGGCGCAGGCACGCGCGGCTATCTTTCGTGCCATGGGTTGTGTGCAGGGTGATCTCAAAATGCCGATGCCTCTCGCTGCTTGCATTCTCTGCTTGCATTCTCTGCTGTGCCTGCCGCTGCTGATGCTGTGCGTGTTTGTGTGTGTGTATGAAGAGGAGGGCTGGGCGGCTAACCTGCTTTCCTTCCGCATCTTGCGCACACAGTGCCGCTTTCCTCTCGTGTCTCTTCTTGTCTTCGTACCCTTCTCTCTCTTCGCCTTCTCTTTCTTCGCCTTCCCAATATAAAAGTGGCCTGTCCAAGTTAGCTGTTCTTCCCATATTGCAGCTCAGAAGACGCGGAGCAGCGATTGCCTGCCAGTCTCCTTATTCACTCCTCACGGGCGCTATTGCGGAGGCTAATAAAAGCGGCAGGCCTTGACACAGCTGCTTGACCTTGCTTTCCTCCGTTCTGCTCGAGACGGGGTCGCTTCCGTCGCCATGCTGCAAAACCCGCGGATGATCGAGCGCCGCATGGTGTTCGGCGTGTGCGAGGATGTCAAAGATGGCCTGCATTACCTTGACGAAGACTATATTGCCTGGATCGCTGGCGAGAGTCTTGTGCTGTTCGATACACAGCAAGGCACACAGGAGCTCGTGCTGTGCACTCCCGGATGTGAGGGGGTGACGGCGATGGCCTTGGCTCCCAGTCGTCGCCTCTTGGCAGTGGCCGAGTCGGGCAAGGCTCCGTTCATCGTCATCTACCTCTTTGATCCCACTGCCTCTCCACGTATCAAGCGACGCTCCGTGCTGCACTTCTCTGACGTCGGCTCCCACGCGTTTGTCTCGCTCTCCTTCTCCCAGGACGGCCGATACCTCGTTGCTCTTGGCGGTTTCCCAGAATGGAAGCTGGTGTACTGGGACGTGGAGAAGCACAAGATGCTCGCCCACGGCACGGCACTAGAGAGCGCCATGCTTGCCAAGGATAATCGTCACCTCAAACAGTGCTCCATCTCCCCCTACGATGCCTCTCTCATCTGCGTCACGGGGCGGGGCTGTGTAAAGTTCTTCTCCTACACGGAAGGCCACCTGTTCCCAACCTCCGGCGGGGTGGAGGCGCCAGATGTGCACTACCTGGCCCACACCTGGATGATCGAGGAGGAAAGTCGACTCGTCGTGTCCACCGACAACGGAGACCTCCTGCTCTTCGAGCAGCAGCAGTATAAGCACCCCCTTCCACTGTCCCCGTCTGACGGCATCCCCATCACGGCTTTGGCGTCCTACACGAAGGGGTTTGTCTGCGGTGGCGACATGGGCCTCATCACGCTCTTCGAGCGGACACTCAGCAAGGAGATGTACCGCAAGGTACGCACGTTCCGCTTTGCTGCCGAGGGAAAGTATGGCGCTACTACGGACTTGACAACGGCGTCGAAGATTGGCGCCGAGGTCCCTATCATTCGCGCCTTCACCTTCACCCCTCCTCCAGCAGAGGAGCTGCTTGCCTTCCTCACAAGTACAAAACAGATTTATGCGCTGAATGTGCCGAATGCGGACTTCACGAAGGCCGAGGACATGGTCTTTCAGCCGGTCGGGCAGCCTTTTCACACGAGCGGCATCGTTTCGGTAGACTTGTGCGTCCAGCGGCCGCTTGTCGCTACGGCCGGCCGTGACGGCAGCGTGTTTCTGTGGAACAGCATCACCAACGTGGTGGAGATGCGCAACTACTTTCACGAAGAGATTGTCAGCATGGCAATGCACCCATCCGGATTGCACATGATCATTGCCTTTACAGATTCGCTGCGCGTATTCAACGTGTACCAGAAAGAGTTGTGCGAGTTCAAGCGTATCGGCATCCGAAACTGCACCACGTGCCGCTTCAGTCACGGCGGGCAGTACTTCGCCGTCGCCAGCTCCACCATAATCCACGTCCACTACACGTACACTTGCGAACTGCTTGGTCACCTGCGCGGGCACAACAGCAAAGTGCGCAGCCTCAGCTTCGTGCCCCCGGATGACACGCGCCTCATTTCGTCTGGGGCCGACGGCGCCGTCTTTGAGTTTAGCCTGTGTGATTTCCACAAGGTCCGAGACAGCGTCACAAAGGCCGTCACGTACTACTGCGGCGCGGCGGATGTGCACACTATCTGGGCTGCCGGAAACGATCGCAAGATGCGGCAGATGGACCGAGCCACAATGCTGCAGACGATCGAATACAACCTGCCAGACGCGTCGATGCGGTGCATGCTGGTGAGTCAGTCTCTTAAACTCCTCTTTGGCGGCTTCGAAAACGGCACCGTCCGTGTGTTCAACACATACCTCGGGGAGAAGCTGAACGGACCGGTGGCGGACCGAGGCGGTGGCGGTGCCGGCGCTGTAGGGGTTGGAGGCAGCGGCGACGGGCATCACGGAAATCCGCGCATCATAACGGCGCCACGGGACATCACCATCGAGTCGCACGCCACTCACATTGGCATGGTCACGGCCATGGCTCTCTCGCACGATGAAGGCTTGCTCGTCACTGTCGGCGAGGACGGAATGGTAGTCTTTTGGGATGTTGTGGCTCCGCATCGTGGGTCTGTGAAGCAGCTCGAGTACACGACAGAGCTCCTTGTCGATCGCCGTGACCTAGACGCTTCCAGGCAGCTCCTGCAAAGCCTCGCCGATCAGGTGAAGGACCTGCAGCAGCGCATGGCGCAGCAGAAGCTGAAGAAGGAACGGCAGCACGAGGAGCAGATCGCCCAGCTTGACCGAGAGTACCAAAGTGAGATGCAGAAGCAAAAAGCAGAGATCGCCGTGCTGCACGCGGCCAAAGGCGAGCAGGCCATCCGCTTCACTGAGTTCATGGCGGAGATGGAGCAGAAGTCGGCCCAGGCGCTCACCCAGACCGAGGACGACTACCGCTGCAAGATCGAGTCACTCAGTAGCCGTGCCGATCAACTGCGCCACCTCATTGCGGAAGCGGATGCGACACACGCACGTGAGAAGGCGCTCTTGCAGGGCGAGGCGGAGGCCCAGCGCCGGATGGACAAGCAGCGGCAGCAGAAGGAGCTCTACGCGCTGGATGAGGAGCAGCACCGCATTGCGGCCGAGAAGGAACGCAACGACACGGAGACAGAGGCGATGTGCGCCATGATTGAAGAGGACAACGACACGGAGATCGTGAAGGCAAAGGAGAACTACGAGAAGCGTCTCCGTGAACAGGAGGAGGAGGCGGCGGTGCTGCAGTCCGCCAACAACGTGCTCCTCTCCAAATTGAACCTGAGCCGTGCTGAGCTAGAGGCCAAGATGGCCGATGTCACGGAGAAACTGCGGCAGCAGACGGTGCTAGAGTCGCACATCGACTCGGCCAAACGCGACATCGAAGCCCTCACTAATGAGGTGCGGGAGCGAGGGGAGACGATCGCCGAGAAGGACCGCCGCATCCAAGAACTGCGTACCAAGAACCAGGAGCTGGAGAAGTTCAAGTTTGTACTCGAGTACAAACGCAAGGAGCTGAAGATGCAGATTGAGCCAAAGGACAATGAGATCGGTGCCTCCAAGCTGAAGCTGGAGCACATGGAGGCCGAGACGAGCCAGTACGAGCTGAGCAATGAACATCTGGTCTTGCAGATCAAAAGCCTGCGGCAGAAGCGAGCGGCCCAGCAGAAAGAGCTCGACAGCATCGCGGCGCGCATAGCCGAGGCCAAGTCGTTTCAGGGCCGCATGTGGGCAGAGATCAGCGACACCTACAACGAGTATAAAATATCAAAGGACAAGAAGCGGCTCAAGATGATGGCGAAGACGCTCTACGAAAACTACACGGATGGGCGAAAACCAGCCAATCAGGGTCCGTTCACATCTGCTCGAACCGCCACGGATGAAGTCAAGGACTACCACCGCGAGCGCGACCATCTGGAGGGCAACCTGGCAAGCCTCAAGAAAAAGATCGCCAAGGACGAGGAGAACCATCGCGTGGAGAAGCAGCGCATCACAACTGAGAACGTCATCCTCATCAAGGAGATTAACGATCTTCGCAAGGAGGCGCGCACGCTTGCTGCAAAGGCCGGAGTGGTGTGCCCAATCGACCCGAGTGGCGTCTCCGTGTACGACGAGGGGTACGCGCGGGAGATGAGTGTGCAGAAGGCCGAGATGGGACGACTGCGCGCAATAGTCGAGGGGCTAGAGGCCCAGCTGAAGGCGAAGGGGCTCCCTCTACCCGTCACCGACGCCTAGCTTGTATGTGGCCGGAGGCCGAGGGCACGCGCGCACCGGCCTCGAAGTAGTCGTTGTGTTCCCATTCGGCTCTTTCTTGCTCATCTCCGCGGGTGCCACCGCACTGAATTGCGAGTCGCTGACTCGACACGCCCCCCTCTAGCTCTTGAGGCGCTGGGACATTGCGCGCCCGTATCTTTGACTGCGAGGAGGCTGATGGTGCGTGTGGCAAGCCTGAAGTCGTCATGCGTTCTGTCTCTCTTGCGCCGTGTCGCGGAAAGCCTCCCGCTCCCCCTTTTCCGCGCTACTCTCTTCCAGATGTATCCACGATGGTACAAAGGGGCATTGGTCGGAGGGGTAGAGGGGGTGTGCTCACTGCGTATCCGCTCACGCGCAGCGCACTTCTTCGCTTCCCGTTTTTTTTTGTTGTGTGGTCGTATGACTGATGTACAGCAGTGGGAATGGGTGCATGTGCTTTATGTAAAGTTACAGTGTGTTGCTATCAGTCAGTGCCGCACGTGCTGCCATCTCGCAGTCAAGTAAGAGCCCCCCTCCCCCCTCCCACACATACACGCCAGCAACACGCACAGCAGGTGTTGAAGAGCGAATGTGTGCACAGAGAGTTCGCCATGTGGTTTGAGGTGTGTGTGTGTGTGGGGGGGGGAAAGGGTGAAGGAAGCGGCAAGTCTGTGAAACACTTAGTCTCGCGCTGAGCCCCCCCCCCCATGGCACTGTTGAGTACATTTCCAGCACGTGCTCTCCACTTTCGATGTACTAGAGAGGATGGGCATGTCTATTGTGTCTTACACGCAGCTCACTGCTTCGAGTGTATGTGCTTCGAGTGTGTGTGTCTGTGTGCAACTGCAGCATCTCCCACTGTTTCTTTTCTCTTTGTCTTTGACATGTGCCCTTTTTGGAACCACAGCGCTGCCCCTGGACCGATCCTTCGCTCCCTCACTATTCGCCCGTCCTCGTGATCTCGGCTACCCTCTCGCTCCTTTGTGCGAGTGATCTCGTACGCGTCTCTGCTTGCATACCTGAACGAAACCGCCAGCACCGCTCCCGGTTTCCTCACAGACCGCAGTGAAGGCGGCATACACGCACACAAACACGAGTGAGAAGGCCGTACTGGTAGAGAGGCGATGCTTTTCGGCACCGCTTTGTCGCGCTGTTTTGCCTCTCTTGCGGTGGCCTCGGCCTCCAGCTTCATGCAGACGCACCCGATGACGGAGACAGGGATTCGCGCAGGCGACCAGCAGGCGCTATGGATCGATGACACAGCGCCAGCGGCCAAGGCGCTCGATGAGCACATTCAAAGTGCGGCCTACAAAGAGCTGCACCGCCCAGCTCTGACCACGTCGGCAATGGGGCTCTTTGGCGGGGAGCCTGGATTTGAAAAGGCGCACCGCGTGTGGGTGGACCCTGATCGGCCCCACATGAAGCACATATACAATCAAACGCCACTGGCAAAGAACCTGCGCTACACCCGTTACGGCTACTTCAAGCGAGACATGCATCTGCTGGATATCGACAAGCTGGTGCGACATGCGCGCATGCTACCGACACCGAACCGACTCCTAACGGACTTTCTGTATCAGCGCGTGCCACTGCCGGACAAGAGCTGCGCGGCGATTCTACGCTATCAAAAAGACCAGTTGACGCTTGTGGCGGACTGGCAGCGCGTGGCAAGCTTCCAGTGCGCGGAGGAGATCTTCGAGCGGATGGTCGTGACGAACATACCGCCAGTCGATGTCGGGCCTGAGACGCACGCGGAAATGATCCGCTGCTGCGCTGTGTGCCGGGAGTGGGAGAAGGGCTGGGGTGTGTACCTGCAGCGTGCGCGAGAGATGGAGGCGGACGCTGCAGGTGACGCGGCCAACGCCTTCACACTCACCACGTACTTTTACGACGCGGTATTAGAGCTCTGTGTGGCGTGCCAGAAACCGTCGCACGGCATGGCCATCATGGCGGAGGTCATTCAGCGGCATCTGCGGCCGCGCCCCTCAATGCTGGCCAAGACGATGCTTCTAGTGTCGATGGCTGCTGAGGAGCTGCAGAAGACGTCCGCTACGCCGAGTACGTCTGCGTGTAGTGAGACGACGGAGGCTGCATCAGCTTCATCGAGCGCATTGCCGGAGGCTCTGGATGGAGTACCGGCTACCTGGGAGGCCTACACGGCTCGGGGCCTTGACACATGGTCGCTCTTTGACTTCTACTCCTTGAAGCGCAACAGCGAGTGCGTGGAGGCCTACATGCGCATGTGCAGCATGCTGAACATGCCCACCCTCGTTCTCGAGGCCCTCAGCTTTGCTGAGGGTGCACAGATTCGGGTCTCGCTGGAATGCTATCAGTGGGCACTCTACTCCATCCGCCACGTTCCTGGGATGGGGGACTTCATCATCGATGTGTTTGGCCAGCTGTCTCAGCGAGGCTTGACGGCGGACTACCTCCTCTTCACCACGGCATTCCTCGACTGTGCGACGCAGGCGGACGGCGAACTGGCGCTAGCGGTGTACGAGCAGTTCTTTGTGCACAGCGGCATCAACCCCACCCCGGAGATGACACTTCTCTTCTTGCAGGCCTGTGCGACGTGCGACAAGCCGACAGTTCAGATGTACACCAGCTGCGAGGCGATGATGCAGCGACTGGAGGAGGTCGGCAGCATCGTCGACAGCATCCTGCCCATATACGACCAGTGCATCGAGCTGGCGGCCCACGTTGGCGCCGTGAGCAGCGCCTTTGCTAAAGTGAAGAAGCTTGTCAGCTTTGGCAAGCCGTTGACAACGCGCATTCTCAACTCGCTACTGCTCGCCAACGCACAGTCGGCGGAGGGCTCGTTGAGCATGACCTCCGATGTTCTTCGACTCTACTCCTTGCTAGGCATCCCCTTCAACGATGATACGCTGACGTGCCTTCGCATGTGCCAGGAAGCGCACGGCACCTCCACTGAGGTAGACTCGTTCGCTGCCACCATTGAAGCTGCGCAAGCCGCCGCACCGTCCGGAGCACTCGGCGAGGATGCCGAGACGATGATAGCTGAGACGCCGCCGCACCGCCTGCGTCAGCTGAAGACAGAATGGCACCTGCGACCGCGTGACACGGTGTTGCGTCGCTTCGGCCAGCACACTAAGCCGAAGGGTCGTGAGGATGTCGGCAGCATGTTGGGTAGCACCGTTCCCTTTGGCCGCTCACCAGGCGAGCGGGCCGTCTAGGGCGGACGGGGCGAAAGCTCCTCATCGTCGTGGTGGTATGACACACACTACCGCTCAATGCTCACGACCAGTTGTGGCAGCCCACGCTTCACAATAGGCGGAGAGGGCGACAGGCCTTCTGGACTGCTCTCCCCAGGCCATCGCGGCATGTGCGTATGTGCGCACAGGTGCGTTGCTCCCTTCACAGCTTTGACTTCGTTTTTTCCGTTTTGTTTCCTCCCGCTCTGAACGTCTGTAAGTGGGTGGGGGCGAGTAATCACATGCGCACGCGCGTAGGGGGTGGCGGCTCTCGTGTGTTTCTGTCTGCCTCTTTGCCATTCGCTTCGCCAAGTCACCGATCTTCGGGATGCGGGTCGCGTCAGTCCGTCTCACCGGAGTTGCTCTCTCCCCTGTCTTTCCCATATACACATATGAAGGATGAGGAGCATCAGCTGCAGCACTGGCCCGCGCTACTCCGGCTGAATCGAGGGTGGGGCCGCCCTCGTCGCTGCAGTCTCACTCACTCGGCCCCAATCAGCACTCACATGGATGGGGTGGGGGAGTAGGCATCTTCAGTTAGTGGCAGTCATTGTGCCGCTCTGCTTTTAGTATCGCACCATCGCCTCACACACGCTTCCGTGCCGTGCGCAGACGCACCTGCGCACGTGGTCGTGAGTGTGGTGACGTAAGGAGAGCACAAGGTGTTTCACTAGACCTCCGTGAGAATGCACACGGCTTGGCATGCATGTGCATGTGCGCCTCTCCGCCTGCTGGTAGCCACGCTGACTATTCTTCGCATACAACTTCTTAAGCCTCTTCGCCTCCTGCCTACCCAACTCCCTTTCCATTAGTGCCGTGCCTCCCCTTTTTTTGTTCGGTCACACCATACTAAAGTGGCTGCGACCCCCCCTCATCGCCATAGAGACCCTTCCGACAGCGAAGCGGCTCAGGCACTGAACACCAGGAGGAATGGTGGGGGAATGCTGCGCTGGGACTGGCCGCAGACGTGGAGCCTCGAGAGCCGAGAGGCGATCCGCGTTGCCCTCGAGACATCCATTCGGGGTGCCATGGCGAATGGAGAGAGCAAAGTGGTCCGCGGCCTCGTTCACGTGGAGCTTCCAGAGATTGGCAGCACGCCACCGCAGGTGATGCTGACTGGCATCAGGGAACTATCGCTGGAGCATACAGCGCTTATGGTGAAGGTGCGATACGACGGCGAGTTCTCCCTCAAACTGCGTGGGCTGCAGGTGAACGTCGACACCGTCGGTGCCAATTCGACCTTGAGCAGCGACCTCAACCTCGCGATGCCCTTCTACTGCCCGCTGGAGATGACTCTGAGTGACATCCACGTGGATGGGGTCGCGTCCATTGAGGTATTTCAGGAAATCGAAGATGTGGCGGGAAGTGAGGGCACGTCGCTGCTGAGGCCGGGCTCTGCGATGGGACTTACCGTCACGTTGCGCACCAGAACGGCCACATCATTTTCGTCGCTGAGGCGACTGCCGCGTAGTGTACCTTCGTCTCTTTCAGCGACCCAGTCGAGCGTGACTCGAAGCTCACGCGCTGGCGGACATCCAAGCTCCGGCTACGGCGTGCTGCTCGGTGCTGGCGGACGGCGAGCGATGCGTCCGCCAGAACTGGTTCCGAGCAGCCGTGTATCGGCTGTTCCTTCTGCTCTCGCTTCTCCACAAGGGAGTCCTGCTGTGAACATAGATGCCGCGGGGATGGGCAGCAGCGGCACTCGCAGCAGTGCAAGTCTCTCGGCGGCGCCAAGTCCACCACGGCACTCTCTTATCGACTTGATAAGCAAGTGCGCCGTCGTGAAGAAGCGCCGCATTAAGGTGCAGCTCTTTGGTGATCCCATTAAGCGCTACAGGGTGGAGTCGAACCTTGTAGCGGTGCCAGGGGCAGGGAAGAAGGTGGAGGAGCACATTCAGCGTATGCTTGAACCCATCATCGAGCGCCTAATGACAGAGGGCGTCACGATCGAGCTCCGCCCGTGAACACACAGGGCGAGCATCGCCAATTCGTCCGTCTGCGCGCAGCTGAAGGCCGCGCTTCAGCATCTTGGGCCATGCGGGCACGGCCAGCCATACTTTTTCCTCTCTCTGCTCTCGCTCTTGCTCAAGCGCAGCCGTCAGCTCTCTCGCGTCAAAGACAGGACATGGTAGAGTAGTGCGACGCAGGCCCTTCACGGCCCCCTCTTCCCTCCTTCCCCATGGGCCCGCTGTCTCTTTCTCTTTGTTGTGCTGTCTTGATATCCTCTCTGGCCCATGGGGCTCTCTGTTGCTCTTTCACGGAATGTGTGTGCGCTTCCTTTGCCCCGCTCCTTGGAAGGCGCGGATCGGAGGGAGCCATCGTGCGATTCCGGGTGCTTCTATGGATGCATGCGCCGTTGCCAAGAGGCTCACTCGTCTCAGTCGCGCTTCTTCACTTGTGCTGCCAGCTGACGGTGGTGAAAACGTAACGAATAGCGGAGGCACAGCGGCGGAGGGCAGCAGGGAAGGGGTGGGCGGGAGGCTCACCGTGAGAGCTGATGGGCTGCGTCTCATTCCTCGGATGTCTTTTGCTTCTCGTTTCTCCTCTTCTCTGCGGCTGCGGACATGGAGAGAGTGGCGACCGAGAGCGGCCTTGCTGCGGGGATGTCCTGTGGGACCTGATGCTGGCCCCCTCCCCTCCCCTCCCCCATGATCAGGTCCCCTTGGAAACGTCGCTCTCTCTCTCTCTCAGCTCTTCCGCGTCAGTCGCTGCCGTTGCTTCATTTCTTTTTGCCATTGTTACCGTTGCCACCGCCGTCGTTCGCAAAGGTCTGAAGCAGTGCCCTCTTAAAGACTGTGCAAGGAACTTGAAGCGTGCCGCAGGTGCCGGAGCCTATCTTTGAGCTCTGTCCGCTTTCACCTGTGGCCTTTTCTACGACCGCTGCGACCATTGTGGCTGTTGCATCTGCTCCTCTCGTTTTTGTGTGGCACCGCAACACGCGCACACATCCGTGCAGCTTCCTACACACATATATATATATATATAGTCCGTGTAAGTTGGAAGGAGCTCTCGTTGGGAATAGAGGAGCCCCGTACCTCAATAGATAGGAGAGGGGCGGGGAAGCGCTCAGGGGTGCGTATTTGTGAGAAGATCTTTTCTCGGCTCTTCTAATGCTCCTCTTCCGCTGAGGAGAGGGTCCCTTTTGCGCGCCACCGGCACTGATGCACATCACTCTCTGTCATTTTTTCGATCTGTGCGACGCTCGGCGTTGTTTGGTGCTGCATGTGCACAGTAACGGTGCAGCACACCGCATTCAGTGCCATCGACCTGTGAAAGCACGCGCACACACACACATATATATATATCCGTACTTGAAGTAGGTGGTTCAGAGGTGTAGATGCGGGGACGCTCTTGTATTGCAGTGCTTCTTGCCGCCCTCCGCTTTCCCACCTCCGCAGTTGACACGACGCTTGTCGCCGCCCTTTCTCCTGTCTTGTGTATTCGACGTGCAGCACCAAGGCTTCCCCGCAGCTCAGTTACAGCGGCGCTGCTCACAGTTCCTGCAAAGATCACGCTCCCCTGCTCGCGATCTCGTCCCCCCTCCCGCTCATGAACGCTCAGGCAGACGGTCTGTTCTCACCTCACCCTCCAGGCTCCTTATGTTTTCAGTGATGAGATGCTCCTGTGCCACATGTGCTCCGACTTGGCTCTTTTTAGTGCGCGCGCTCTCTCCTACCCCTTCTCGTGTGTCTATGTGTGCTAAGCGTGAAACGTACACACACATCATACCCAAGCACGCACCAGCGGCAGCAGGTGACGCAGTTCCACGCCGGTACTTCCCCTGATACACACACTCACAGCCCCCGCTAAACGCGCGCCTCTGCGTTTATGCTAAAGCGAATGTAGAGGCTGACTGGCCCGCCTTTTTCTCACTCGCGCACCCGTAGCGGTCCACTAAATGAAACCATCAAAGACGAATCGCACACGCACAGACGCCAAGCGGAAGGCCATATACCGTTGCGACCGCCCACCAGTCGCACTTTCTTTTCCTTGAGCATGGAGAGTCATGAAGAAGGTTCGCGGCTGCAGCGAAAGAGGGCGGCGGCGCAGCAGCGGCAGGACGCGCATGCCGCATGGAAGCGCGCCTTCTTCCAGGCAAGGCCACCGCCGCCTTCCATTGGCCGACTGCACCGGCGCCAGCACGGCATCACAAAAGACCGCTCGTGCTACAACGCCTTCAAGGCCGCACTAGCGCTAGCGAATCAGGAGAATGAGGACATGCGCCTTCGTGACGCCAAGGCGGATGCCTCGCTGCCATCCTCACCAACCCTCACGGCACATGCGGTGGCGACTGCGACATTCACGTGCTCCAAACAGGAGGCGTGGGCGGCTCAGATGAGGAGTGAAGGTGAGCGCCGAAACGTTTTCACCGACATCAACGTCCGCTCAGACCCCCTGCGCACCGTCGTCATGGCCAACCTGCATCCCGAGACGGTGGAAGAAGATGTGCGCCACTTTGCTGATCAGTTTGGTCGCGTGTTGAACGTGCGCATCGTACGCGACCGCAAGACCGGAAAAAGCCGCCGCTACGCCTTTGTAGAGTTCAACCTCGTTGGGGAGGCCCGCAAAGCCGTCCAGTTTCATCGCAAGAAGCGACTGAAGGGGTACTCGATCATCATTGACAAGGAGAGGGGCCGCACGGAGCCGGGCTTTCTACCAAAGCGGCTGGCGATGGCCTCGCGCTTCTGGGCCACCCCCGAAGCTGAGGCGAGGTCTGCTGTCTCAACCGAGATGGAGGCTGTTAACGACGCGCACTCTGCATCCTTGGGGGACAGAAGCGCGAAGGTTGCGTCCTCGATGCCAGAGGATGACGCGGACTTCCTCAACTCCATTTTGAACAGCTGAGCAAAGCGGCAACCCTTGACAGGGAAGGGTCCGAGCGCGTCGGTGCCTCATCGGGCTTTGCCCGCCACGTATCAGCTCGCGCCCCGGCGCGGCGCTCCTCAGGTTGCGGTCTTTCTCTCTCTACGTGCCCCGCTCCTAAGAGTACTGAACCTTCTAAATTCACCACAGGACACGATTCCTTGGCTCAGTCAAGGCCTTCCGCTTTCACGGGGGCTGGCGTATATGTGGCTGTACGGCGTCTGGCCGGGGGCTTGATGGAGGAAGTGTTGCCAGCGTGTCGTTTCTACGTGCGCTTTTTCAAGGGCTTAGTGTGCCTGCGTCTCTCGCTCATAGCACAGCCCGTGCCGTGACCTTCACCACGTCGGAAGCGGTGAATGTTTGAACGCGCGTTGCCCACAGACCTAACCGGCTCGCTTTCACACGCGCGCACACACCGGGCGGTTGCTCTTTCGCTTTTCTCTTCACCGCCACGCTACCGCCTCTTTCCCTCTCTCTCATCCGTTGTGCGCACGTGTGCTCCCTTCACGCTCGCCACTGCTTCGGGTGGTGCTTTAATGGACTTGGTTAACAATCAACTTTGCCCCTGACCCTCCCCTCACACGCAAGCACACGCACACACAAACACCTCGTACACTCCTGTAACACAGCTACGCGCCTCTACCGCTGAAATCTTCTCGGCCTGCTCGCCCTCTTGTAGCGACTCACACCACCTCTTCCAACTTCCCCCCCCCCCACACACACCCCAGCGCACTCACTCACGCGTGCGAGCGCAACACTCCCCGGCCGCGTGGCGCACCTGAATCTTTGACACTGCCTTACTCCTCTCACTCTCACCGACCCCCCTACCCCCTCCGCCAACGCGCTTGGCAGATACGACTATGCAGTACACGGTGGAGCAGATCAGATGTGTGCGAAACAACTACCTGGAGCCGCCGTACCCGGGCTTCTCTCTGGATGAAGTGGTGCGGCGGCGCCGGCTGACGCAGACGAAGCTAGTGCGCGGCGAGAATGCCTGGGTTGCGAAGGGCACCGCTCAAACGACGGAGGAGTGGGTGCAGCGACTGCTGAACGGCACGCTGAACAAGCTGACCGAGAAGAACAAGGACATCATGGTGGACAAGCTGCTCACCAAGGAGCTCTTCGCCACGGGGGATATCATGAACATGGTGGTCAAGATCATCTTCAAGAAGGCGCTTGACGAGCCAGAGAACAGTAAGCTTTACGCCGGTGTGTGCCACAGCCTCGCGTTATATGAGGCAACTGTTCTGCGTGATGGCCACAAGGGCGAAAGGCCCCAGTCGCAGCTGCGTGACGCCCTCATCAGCACGGTACAGTACGAGTTCCGCACCCTCTCCCAGGAGCTGTCAAAGATGGAGGACAAGTCAGAGGAGCAGCTCGAGTACGAGCGCTCTAATGTAATGCGACGCAAGCGGTCGAACATGCGCTTTATCGGTGAGCTGTACCTTTGCACAGCTCTGACGCACTCGACCATGTTCACCGTCATGGATCTGACGATGCGCTGCAGCGACGAAACGGGCTTCCCAAGCAGCGAGAATATCGAACTGCTCGCTGCGCTCCTCAACACCATCGGCGATCGCCTCGACAAGAACCACAAGAAGACGCTGGACCGCTACTTCACCTCCCTCGAGAACTTCAACAAAAAGCCTGACTGCCCGTACCCGCCCCGCATTCGCTTCAAGATCATGGACCTGTTGGATCTCCGCAAGAGCGACTGGGGCTCAAAGCCAAAGCCCGTCAAGGCCGCCTTGCCATCAAGCCATGGGAAGGACAAGAAACATGCCGCTGCCCCTCCCCTGAAGAAAGTTGGCCGTGACCAAGGCACCACCGCTGCTGCTGCGAAAAGCTGGCGTGACGCTGCGACGACCAAGGCAGGTCCAGCGCCAATACCTGCGCCCTCGGCTGCCAAAGGGCTGGAGGGACGCGGCACGTCGAGTGCAGTGCCGGCAGCTAGCACAACAGCCTTGTCCTCTTCAGCGGCGGTCACGACCTCGGCCTCTGCAGCTTCCGGTGCCTCGTTCCGCGGCGAGGCGTCGCCGCAGGCGCAACTCGTGAAGTTCGAGCTGCGCGTGCTGTCGATGTTCCAGGAGTGGGTGGCAGACCGTACGAATGACGTCATTCTCCACTGGGTGGATCAGTTCAACACATGCGACCGGTTCTTTGAGTCGGAGAGCGAGCTGTGCGTGGCGGTGGCGCAGGAGGTGATCCATTCAGCTTGCACGACCACCCGTAAGGACGCCCAGCGTGAGGCCTTCAGCTTCCTCGTTGTGGGCCTCTACATGATCGACACAGAGGTGTTTGACGGCTTTGCGAGTGCCCTTGCATCCGCCATCGAGGACGGCCTTTTAGAGGACGTACCAAAGTTTGGGGAACGCTTCATGAGTATGCTGCGCCTCACCTCCACTGAGCAGGAGACGCGGGCTGATGTGTACTTTGATGCGGCGAACGTGCTGCGCCTCACCTACAATCGGCTGGAAAGCCCCGACGACTACGCCGTGGAGACGCTCATGTCCTTTTGGGATCGCGTACCGCTGCCATCCACCGACGAGGAGAATATGATTCGCATGGATCTCGATGTCGTTTACAGCATCTGCAACCCTGAGGGTGCACAGGACGGGCTTGAGAAGCTGCTCAGTCGCATCATTCATTCTATGCTGCAGATGCAGCTAATGGACGTGGAGGTGCTGGACGAATTTCTCTGCCTGGACGTGGAGGAGGGACTGTGTGCCAAGGTTATAGCTGACTACAAAGGGCGCTTCCCCAAGTAATGCTGCTCTCCTACACCCACCTTTGCAGCGCGCTCTATGTTCTTGACTACATTGTGTGCGCGTCAGCGACGTGCAGACAGCAATGACGAAGGGTGCGGCGGCATGGCTAGTGGGAGGTCGGTGAAAGGTGGGTTGCCTTCTGGGGGTGAGTTGGCGCTTCTCTCGCCCTTTCCTTGGCATTGCCGATGCACTTGTCACATGCAACGGAGGAGGGGGGGCTGTGTGCTTACTGGAGTGTGGGAGCGCCCACGGGGCCGCGCACGCTTTTCTTTGTATGGGTCTTTTCTGCGTAATGAATTGCCTTAATCGAATAAAAAAACTGCATCCGCGCCCACCTTCTCTCACACCTACACCCACCCGAGGAAAGGCGAGGAAAGAGTGTGCGTGTGTGTCTGATGAGGCGGGCGATGCGTAACAGTGGCTTCTCTCTCTCTCTCTTCCGTTTAGTTTATGATCGCCTTCTCTGCTGTCGTGGCATCACCTCTCCCCCCTCCCGTCCCGTCTCCACCCGAAGACTACGCCACATGGGCAGGAAAAGAGTCAATGAAAACGAAAGGCAACGGGGTGTATCTGTGAATGGGAGGGGAAGGGGGGGGAAAGGGATTCGAGGAGTTGACAACGCGAGTGAAGCGGCGCCGGTGACGACAGGATCTTTCAGGGAAAGGGGGTAGGCGCACCAAGAGAGGCAGCACCTGCCCGCTAAGGATGGCATGCTCGCTCTGAGGGGTAAACCCGAGCAGATGCATGCGTGCGTACATGCGAGTTGGCGCACGTGAGCATTGTAGAGTCTGAAGACCTTTCTGTCCCTCCCTCTTGCCTCTATCGCTTCCTCGTCTTCGCTCGATCGACTGTATTGTCTGTGCCGTCTTTCAGCGCGCACAGCATCTGCGCTTTATCGTACAAAGTCCGACCCAATGCTGTGCTGCGCGAAGGGGCACACCGGTGATAACAATGAGCGATGAGGAGGATGGATGCATGGACCTTGCCTCAGACATTTTGCTGAGCTTACCTTACCGCGCCTCCTCCCTCTCGTGTCGTTTGCGCCGCGTCACTGCTGCCGTTGATGTGATTGTGAGTAACTTTAATTCTTCGTTTGCCCGCGTGTGTGCGTGCATGCGTGTGCGCCTATGTGCATCTTTGGGTGTCCCTTCCTGAAGTATCGCCATTCTGTCATTCTTCGTGCTGCGCGACGGGGGCGGAGGCAGGGCTACTGTACAGCACACCCGGTAGAGGGTGGCGAAAGGGGGGATGCCAACGCTGTGTGTGTGTGTGCGTGTGTTTTTTGGGAAGTGCGCTTCCCTATGCCACACGTTTGGCCATTCCGTCTTTTTTTGTTTTCAATTTTAGCGCGTGTGCTGTGTTGTTCTTGTGATGTCGTGCTTGTGCGTATGCCTGTAAGCCCAGACGTAAAGTAGTGCATCAAGGGGGCGTGCCGTACCCATGAGTGAGGCAGAGGCATAGGTGGATCAGATGCTGCATTATCGAGGAAGATGCCTTTTGGCAGCACTGTCGGGCGCGAACGGCTCTCTCCACTCTCAAGAGTGCGGTCAGCACTACTGTGTGTGCGTGCGGGTTGGTGTGCTTGGGCACGCCTCGCGAGCTCATTTCCATTCACGCATTGCCTGCAACTGTGATGGTGCTTACTCGACGCGCTTTCTTCCTCGCCTGCTCGTTTGGCTCTCACTGTCTCCTGCATGGAAACGACCGTCCTTACCCCTCCTTCTCTCATTGCATCCATCGCATGCACGCGGGACCTCTGCGCATCGACACCGACGTGAATGCTCACCATGGCCCCCGAATGCTCGACATGCACCTCCAGCACTTCGTCCACAGGGCCCTCACGCAGATTCGCTGTTCGTTCGCTACGCACTGTCGCCTTTTCTATCGCACGGGTGCCCCTGTTTTGAATTTTTCTAGTCTTGGCGTGCGCGTGACGTCTTTGGGGCACCCTTAGCTGACTTCGCAGGCCGTCTCAACACCTCTGTCTTGCCGCGATCGTCAACTCTTTCGCTTATCGCACTCCATCTGCCACTGGGCGTCCCCCACCGCCTAAGGGTCTTCACACACGTCGAGCTCACCAGCGCCCTACCAACAGCCTTCGCTGCTGCCGCTGTTACCTGCCTCACGGCTGTTTGTTCTCTCTTCTCTCCTTCCGTCTTGGCGATGTCGAAGCTGCTGCAGAAGATTGCCATCGGTGCGATGGCTGCCGGCCTTAGTGTGTACAGCTGCTGCTTTGTTGTGTACCCCGGTGAGGCGTGCATTCTTTACAACAAAATCACTGGGCTAAAGAATGCCGTGTACGGTGAAGGCTTGCAGGGGCGCATCATTGGCCTCGATGAAATTCTGCGCTTCAACGTGCGGGTACGCCCACGCACTCTGCAGACAATGACTGGAACAAAAGACTTGCAGATGGTCAACGTGCGGCTGCGCGTTCTTTTCCGCCCGATGGCTGACCGCCTGCCGCAGATCTATCGCACGTTTGGTGTCGACTACGACGAGCGCATCCTGCCCTCCGTCAGCAACGAAATCCTGAAGGCGGTCGTCGCAGAGTACAAGGCGGAGGAGCTCATCCAAAAGCGCGACGCCGTCTCCGCACGCATTTACCAGCTGATGCAGGAGAAGGTGAATCAGTTCGGTCTCATCATCGAAGACCTCTCGCTAGTGGACATCCAGTTCGGTGCCGACTTCATGACGGCGGTGGAGCAGAAGCAGGTGGCTCAGCAGGAGGCAGAGCGCTACAGGTATGTGGTGATGGAGAATGAGCAGAAGCGTCGTGCGGCCGTGGTGCGCGCTGAGGGTGAGGCGGAGTCAGCGCGCCTCATCTCCGAGGCCATTCAGAAGTCGGGCTCTGGCCTACTGGAGCTGCGCCGCATAGAGGCAGCGGTAGAAGTGGCCAACCAGATCGTGCCCATGCAGAACGTTACCTTTGTACCGAAGGACACAGGCATGCTGATGAACATGTCGAGGTGATGTGCCCCGTGCTCTGCCCCCCCCCCTCTGTCGCTTCTCTCCTCTTTGTGCCCCAGATCAATGCCTCCGGTTGACTTTACTCGAGTTGCGCCTGCATGTGCGTATCACCACCCGGTTTCTCTTTTTGACTGTGTGTGTATGTGTGTGTGTGTGCGTGAGTAGGTGCGAGGGTATGGGCCGGCATGTTTGTAGTGGGTGAATTGGCCTGAGAATAGCGGCTCTGCCTGCCTCCAAGTATGCGAGGGCCGCGGTTGCTCGCGGTGAGTCGGTTGTGAAGGCCCCGTGCACAGGAGTGGCTGCGGTCCCTAACGTGTTGGAGCTGTAATTGCGCTAACCTACTCATATTTTTTGTTCGACTGTCGTTTGTCTTACTGTCATCGCATGTCGACCAGTTTCTCTGTCTGTGTAAGTGTGTGTGCCTGTTCTGTTGCCGCGTGCCGTTTTTCACACTGTCGGTGTAGCCCTTAATCGATGCAACCACAGCCGTGGAGAAACGTGGTCGCTCATCAGCTCCCCGACCGGCGCTCCGTGTCCTCTACACTCTCTGCGCAACTGTGTCCGTGCGGCTGCTGATGTTATCTGGAAGCTGAAGAGTTGCGGCAGTGCCTGATTGCAGCCATGCCCAATCACGAGAAGCGAAGGCGGCGCGTGTACTAGCGTCTACTGCGCTCGTGACTTTCTACTTAGGGTCCCACCAAGCACATCAGCACGTGTGCATGTATTCTCGCCCTGAGGGTATGAAATGGCAGCTGCCTCTCGACGGGAATCTCTGTCACTGAATCCGTCTCTCTAACCTCTTGTGATGCCAGTCTCTTCGAGGGCGTTCCGTCAGTGGCCAGGCAACGGATCGCCCTCCAGCGCTCCACTCCAGCCTTCCCCAGCAACGCCTTTTCGAACTCTACTCCGTTCCTCATCTTCCCTTTTTTCGTTTCCTATTTAAGTCTTCGCTCTGCGGCTGACAGGCTCGCGCAGCGCATGAGCGGACGTGACGCTTGCGTGCATCAGCAGCGACACAGGTGCACCCATATCTGTCTGAGGTGCTTTTCTAGGAGAAAAAGGGGCAATAAAGACAGGCGAGAGCTGATTTGCGTTGACTATTGAACGCGCGTCCGCCTTGTGCGTCCATTACACGCCGTTCTACTCTTGCCGAGAGTTATATCCTCAACACCGGTCAATCTTTTTTTTTTGTACGTGCCCCCCTTTTTGCTCCCGAGCGTGCCGCGCCATCTCTCGTGACTCGCCTTCGCTCTCCTTCCGCATCGAGATCGCGGCGCCCCTGGACACGAAGGGTGCATTATCACAACAACTGGGTGAGACTCATGTCGGTGAGGGAGATCACCATCGACCTGCCGCTCGCGGCGGAATCGGTGCTGGACGCTGATAATGGCATCACGGCGACCAGTGCCGTCTCGCTTCTTGGCGACCAGGCGGTGATCATTGGTACTAGCGAAGGCAGCATCCTACTCTGCTCTCCCGTCAGTGAGGACACACACATCCTGGCGCCGCGTACCGAAACGGTACTGCACTGCGGGGCCATCTATGATCTCGCCGTCAGCTCACATCATCTTGTCGCGACGGGTGGCCACGACGCTGTCAGCTGCATCTTGCCCCTGCACGCACTTTACCGCGACCCTGGGGCCACACAGTGCCGGCGGATCACGGGGCACGCTGTTCCTGTCGTCGCAGTCTGCTTCCTCTCCGATGGGACATCTTTGGTGACTCTTGGGGCTGACGGACGCGTGCTTGCAATCGATGTGCGCAGCGGGTCCGTTCTGACATCTCTCTTGTGCGGTTTCGCTGCGGCCTGCTTCGCATGCTCGCTAGATGAGACGCAGCTGTTTGTTGGCGGTCGCTCTCTTGCCTCAATCGACTTGGTTCACGCTATGCGGCCGACATCTTTGCAGTCTATCGCCGCTACTGCCGCTGGGACCGATACATGGGCATCTTTGTCAAGTTCCACTACCGCATCCGGTGACGCGGCTTTCCCTCGTACTCCAGCATGGCTGCGGCTGTATGAATGGGAAGACGAGTCTAAAGATACTGCTGGCGCATTGCGACGGCAGTTCCGGACACCTCTCCACACGTTCATCCGCTCGCTGTGCGTCGACTCAGGCGACGGCACCTTGACTGCTATATTTGCTCGCTACACGCCGGGCACCGCATCTGCGGTGGTCTGTGGAAGCGCGCGATGGGCCGCCGCTGGTGGTAGGTCGGCGTCCGAGACGACCTGGTCCCCTGAGGCCTTGCGAGGTGTCTCTGGTGCACTACATCGTCACGTCTCGGGAGGCCGCTGTCTGGGTGTAGCGGCTGAGAAGTTGCGTGTACGGTGCCAGATAAAGGCGGCCGCTCGGCCTTCCACCAAGCAAGCTCCTGGGAAGCCTGGGCCGTTACGGTCTACCTCGACAGCGCTCTGGAACGGTCGCTGGTACGAGTCCGCGTTTGAGCTCATAGCTGGCCCGCCTCAGCTCACCGCATGTGACAACCGAGCCGAGGCGTCAGATTTCACAGAGAAGGGCAGCCGAGAGTGCTTCCCATTGCCTGGCCCTCGTACCCCTGGCGAAGAACTACTCATCGCCCAGGCGGAATGCGACGAAGTGCAGCGTGAGTGCGATGCGTTAGTCTTTCAGATTAAGAGCCTTCTCGGCCAGAAGGTGCCGATCCGGTCGTTGTAAGGCCGCAAAGCTGCACATCGAGATTGGAGGCTTAAGTTTCCATTGTGGTGGGCCGCGCTTGTTTAGGTCTTCCTCGCCCACTCCCTCACGCGTTCTCCCTCTCTCCCTGTTTGTGTGTGTATGCGTCTCACCAAAGCACCGCTTTACAACCGCCGCGTCTGTCTCCCGTCGAATCGGAGGTGCTTTCTTTTGGTCGTTTAATCTGTTCGAACTCCGTGTGACTCCTTAAGGTGGGAGGGCTGAAGAGGACGGCTCATCTGCTGTTGCCGCCTCGCCTCCCTTTCTTCTACCAGCGTAGCTCCGGAGTAGAACTATGAAGGATTGAATCACGGGCGCACGAATGTGCCTATCCGTGCGTTCTGCTATGTCCTGCCACTGCTGCCCCCCTCCCTCCCGCCGATAGATTCTGAACCGGCAAGTTAGGGAGTGAGGGGCAACAGCACAAAGCACCTGAGGCCGTGCTTCCGTTGGAGTGGCGTATATCTCTGTACGTATGCGTATCGCCTACGTCAAAAAGAATCGATGGGGGACTGCTCCACATCGCGGGACGTCAATGCCCCCTTCGCCCCCCCCACTCACACGGCACCGCCGATTCATTTGTCTCCCCTCTTGTCGTGTCTTTTTTCCCGCTCCTTTTTCCTATGCGTCCATTTCATGGCTCCGACATGCTGCAGCTGCCCACCATCGTACGTCTCTGGCTCCGTGCTGGGGCCCGCTCCTCCCCGGCATTCGTCACCACCCATACACAACAGCAGCCACACACGTGTGCACGCCCAAAGCGGGTATGACCACGCCGAATCTGGATTCCCTCCTCGGTGTTTCACTAGCGACGGAGCTGGTGGCAAGAGCAGGAGGTCTTTGGAGGCTGTGCAAGCTGAGTGACGCTGCCCTTCGCATGCTGGGCACGGAGGAGTTTCAGAGCATAGCGAGTAGCTCTCGGGCGAAGCAGCTGCATGCTGGAATTTTGCTGAAGGCGCCGGTGTTTGTCGACGCCTTTGGGGACGAGGAGGAGACAGACACGACGGATTTGAAGGCGGCGCAGAAGGGCGCCGCTCAGCTGGGCCGCAAGTGCATGCTGGTCGCGAAGGCGGACCTCGCCGGCGCCTCCCCTGATGGCTCCCTCGGTGAAGCGGAGAAGGAGAAGCTCAAGGCCGCCTTCGCTCGACTACTGGCAGAGGGCAAAGTCACCGCTGAGGACACGCAGGCTCTCGCCGTGCCGTTTGTTTATGTCCGCGGTGAGGCAGCAAAGCACAAGCGTGGCGGTGTGAAGGAGCGGAGGAAGCGCGAGGCACAGCAGGAGCCGCTCAGTGTGGTTGCGCGAGCTACGCAGCGAGTTCGCATGGGCATCAGTGAGGAGGAGCAGGTGCAGCAGCTGCTGCAGAGAGAAGACATACGCAGCGAATTTGCCAAGGAGCGCGACCAGCAGCTGCTGAAGGAGTCGCGGAAGCGGCGGCGAGAGGTTGCCCATGACGAGTACGACGATCTGCAGAACATTTCTCTTTAGGGCACAGCACCGTTTGCGTGTATGCGTGTGGCTCTGCTCCACCAGGAAGCGATGGGAGAGGGAAAAAAGGCACCCCTGTCCATTCGCTGCTGTCGATGCTTTTTCTTCACGGATCTCTCTGCTGTACAGGTCAGGCGATGTCGTCGTTTTCGGCGTGAGGTGTGCGTGATGAGGGGGGCTTCCCTCTATCATGCCCAGCCACCTCTTCGTCGCGTCACCCGTTGCGTGACTGTAGCGGGAGCGGCAGCGTGTAAAAAATATCGCCTCCCCCATGCGTGCACCGACGCGCACAGCCCGTTTCAGGAACGCGCAGGAAGACCAGAATCGAAACGCGCGTATAGGTCAGCTGTCGACCGTCGCCATGGATGGCGCCCAAGAGAGGTGAGAAAGGCTGGCGCGTTGAAGCCGCGGCCAGCAGCCTGAGGACATCGAATGCCGCACCAGTCCTCCTCTCTTCTTCCCGCCATTTCGAATGCTGCAACAGTATGCTTGCTGCCCCTTCCCTCCTTCACTCCGCTGCTTCCGCTCTCTATTTCTCCTGCATTGCACTCCTCCCCTCCCTTTCCACGTTCACGGCACTTCTTTTACGCGCTGCCCACGATGATCCTTCGCCGCGCACACGCACATGTGCACGCATCTCTGCGGGCCCTACGCACGTGGCTAACCCGCTGCTCTCTCTCTCTCTTGCGTGTGTGTGTGTGTGCACACGGGCAGGTGGCGCAAAGTGCGGCGCGGATACCTTTTTTCCAAGCGCTGGTCTGTCCCACTCTCGCCGCTCGTCCTCTCATTCCCCTCCCACCCTCCTCGAGCCGCCTGACCGGTGCTGTGCCCTTTCGCCTGCGCGCCTTCTGCCCAGTATCGCCTCTTCTGCATCTGTGCGTACCATCGAACGTGCCCGCAGACGCATGTGAACACCCATGCACCCAAACACATCCGCGTCTGTGCTTGCGTGCTTCATCCCACATCCCTTCCCCATTGCTGTGCGGGTTTCTATCTCTTCTATTCTGGTGTGCGGGGTCGCCGCACCGCTTTTGCCCGCTGCCGTCGATCTTGGCCACCTCTGCGACTCGACAAGTCGCTCTTGTGCGCTCAGCTCCTATTCGACTGATCCTTAGTTTCTGCTGCCACGCACTTTTCTTCAAGAACCCTTTTCGTGCGTGCATCCATAGCTGCACTGTGCTCTTCCCCCGTCCGCGGTATTCTCTGGCGGTTTCGGCGGGCTCAGCTCGAGAAGCGATCCCGAGGCAATGTGGCGACACCGATGTTGGGCTGCAACAGTGCGACGCATTCATCGCTGCCCAGCGGAAAGCGAAACACCTCTCCTCTTTCACGTAGCGAGTCGGCGCGTATGAAATCAAAAGCAGGCTGGAGTGCCAGAGTACGGCTTCCGTGGCTGTGTCGAGGCTTGGGCGGCCCGCCCGTCGCGGTGCCGCGCCCTCTCACGGAGGACTCCACCCCGCAGGAGCATCAGAAGGCGGCTTGCAGATCACGCACTCCCGCGGAGGTGCCGATCTCCACTGAGACGCGTATTGGCGTGTGAGCGCGCCCTCAGGGGCTATCACCTCCACCACTGCCGCCCCTGCCTTCCTTTCACGACAACACAACCCATGCGAGCTGCCTGACGGAGCATCTGCTCTTCCTCGCAGCCGGTGACGACCCCATCGATCCCAGCCCGAGGGACTGAAGCACGGAATTTCAGCGGCTGTGGACGGAGGAGCTGCATGGTGAGGTGTGGGGGCGTATACTGTTCATGGCAGAATGTGCGATTTCCTGCAGGTGCTCGAGCACTTTGCCAAGGAGGCGGTGGAGTCGCTGTGGCGGGAGGGACATCTTTCACCTGCCGCTCGCTCCTCGTCTGCGACGTTCACGTGCGCACGCTACGGAAATATCCTGGTCTATGTGTGGCCCGACGTTAAGCTAGGCATGTAGACGCAGCGCAGCTTCCGTGCATTGACGGAGTGCTGCGTGCCACACCTCTCGCTGCCGCTGATGGCGGCTTTCCGCTGCTTTGGCGATGCCGTCACCGTCACCGCTGTTATCTCCTTTGGTCGCGCGAGGCCAGTCGTGTATGCCGGCAACAGGCGCAGCGATTCAATGGTGCACATGCCCTTGCAGGAGCTTCTGGGAATGGTCCAAGGCGCACTGAGCGTGCTTCGCGGAGACCCTTGTGGCAAGGCGGCTGTAGTAGCGGGTAAGACAGGTGTCGAGGCGACCAAGCCGCCGCAGCGTAAGATAAGGGGCCTCGAGGTACGCAAGGGCATGGACACGCGCCTGTACGTGGTGAACTGTCTTGGTCTTCTGCCTCCGCTTTTCTCTAGCGGCAAAGAGCTGAGCCTGCGGCGGTGGCTTTACTTGACTCAGCACCCTCCGATGCCGTGGGCCAGCGGGTGGCACATGCGTGGGTGTCTGCCGGCGGGAGGCAGCTGCCGCTATGCAGTACTTCAGAGCCGCTTTAAAAGTGCCGGTAGCGAGGCGCAACGTACCTTTTGTGCAGCTGCTGCACGAGAAGGGACTCAACGTGTCCTCGCTGGGCCTCATCGCGCAGTGCGCACTGGCCGCCGACAAGGAGGTCCCCGTTGCCACGTGAGAGATGATTCTCCACCTGATCGCCGTCGAGGTCCTTGCCCGCGTGGTGCGCCGCTCCGTGCTCCACTCGATAGCGGGTGAGGGCCGTGCGCCGTCGCTGACGACCGCCAACGACTACCTGCAGCGCGCCGCCTGCTTCCTGTTCTGCGCGTCACAGGCGCGCTTTGAGAAGGGCTTGCTTCCGCTTCTCCGTAGAATGTTCTGGTTCGACGAGACGATCGACGCGGGGATGTATGTGCAGCTGCTCAAGCGCATACTGCAGCGGAAGGTGGTAGTTGTCACGAAGCGCATATGCGAGCTCTGCGGGCTGCGAGAGGCTCGAGGCAACATGGCTGAAATTGTGTGCCAGCCTTCGCACCACAACTACAGCTTCTTTTACTCTCCAGAGCACCAGAGACTGCTAGCGGCGCTGGTGCACGAGACGTCGAAGCGCCCAACGGCGTTCAAGGCTGCCTATCTCGTACCGCAGCGCATCCGCTTCTTCTGCCGTGGCGGCCGCCACGCGTCGGCGAGACGGGAGGCAACGCAGCTGGCGCATTTGCGCAGCCGTGACATGTTGGAGTGCTTCCTCAACGCCGAGGCGTGGACGGCAGCCGCTCTCATGGCCGCTCGCTGTGGCAGTGAGGAGGACAGCGCAGACTTCATCAAGCGCGCTACCGGTGCCCTCTTCGACATCCCGACATTCCTTTCCATTCGGCCGCCTCCCACGCACGAATGCCGCCTCACCTGTGTTTCCTCCAGGGCCAGGTGCACGCCGAGCTCGCGCATGGGCTCATCTGCACCCAACTTCGACTTTTTGAAGCCGCTGAGGCCCTTTTTTAGCGAGGCACTGCGCCTGCCGGACGTCGCTGAAGACGAGCGGCAGCCACATGTTCCTACATCTTCGCCAGCAGGCCGTCATCACTGCGCACTCTGAAAAGACGAAGGTGACGCAGATGAATCCGCAGTGGAGCACGGAGCTGCGCCCCATATCCCCTTCGATTCAAGGTGTCCACATCAGCGAGCTCTTCGGGTCTTTCTTCTTCGATCAGGGCATGCACCCCACCGCGCTGGGGCGCGTCTTTGGGAGTGCCTTGAGATCACTGAGCAGCTCCTCGGCACAGTGGCTTGCCGTGCGGGCGAAGCGCTCGACAAGCTGGCCTGCGTCTACTGCTGGGATGCGCGACAGTATGGCCTCTTCTGCAGGTGCATGCTGCACCGAGCCGAGGGCATCGTGCTGGAGCGGAGTAGGCTGTACTCGCTGCTGCACCTCAACATTGTCCACAGCATCGCGTCCGTCTTTATGCTGCGCAGCATGCTTGTCGCGGTGTCGAAAAGGCTGCATCTGTGGCGCACTCTCCCGCCTCGATGCACTGGGCGCTTCTCGCGCGAGCACCCGGCCATCGTACGCATGGCCGTCATCAAATCAGAGGTTCGGGACGAGTTTGGCGAAATTGTGGTCTTCGTCACTCAGCGGTACTGGCGCGAACACCGCCGTCGCGCTCATCTGCGTGGCGTATGTGAGAGTAGCGCGCAGGAGATGCAGCGACTCGGACGTGCATTTCTTGTGCGGCGCGCGCGGCTGCATCTCTACCGCGGCTACGGCACTGCTGAGGACATCCTCCTCGCGGCTCAACGCTACGCCATGCGGACCTGCTCACGACGACTGATTCGCGCCGCCGCCCTGTTTTGAAAAGAGCAGCGGCACTGTAATCGAGAGCTGCAGCACCCCTGCCTCTTTTCACTCTGGTGGGGGCGTGGGGAGCAGCAGGTGCTGCTCGACGAACGACAGAGACTCGTGAAGGAGTTTTGGGCGGCCTCAGAGGCTTGCTTGCGAGACATGCGAAACGGAGCCCTTCTCGGGGTGAGAATATCGGAGTGCAGCACCTCGATAGAGTTCGCAGACGGCACTTACTATGTTGAGGCGCTGATCCCCCTGTACCATCACCCGCGCGTTGTTCTCATGGCTGATGGGCACACTAGTGGTGCGCATGCCGCCCCGACACGCTCCACTGTGAACTACATGATGCATCAGCACCGTGACGCCGGCCTGACGAGGTACAGTTCTGCTGACTGCCAAAATGTCGAAATCGTGTCTGGCGCCGATGGACTCCTTTACCTGACCGATTCCCTGGGCCTCTTCAGCTCACTGGCGCAACCGCAGCTAACGCTAGACGTGTCAACTCTGGAGCTGCCGGTAAACATCTTCGCGCTCGCCTGGGAGACGTGTACCGCCGGAACGGCAAAGGAAGTGATCGACATGTTGCAGCGTGCGCTGCTTTCACGCGCGTCAGAGGAGCGCGGGCTGTTGAGCATCTACTCTCTCTTCTACTTGACCTCGGCACGCTTTGCCGCAGGGGCTCACCTCGACGGTGCCACTCGTCTCTTCCAGCGGTGCTCGGCTGGGCTGCAGGAGAGCACCTCAGTTTTCCCTGCTGCGCTCATATCGTGCACAGAGGGGCGGCGCGCTCTCAGCCGCGCCGAAGCGGTTCTGCTAAAGACGGTAACATCAACTAGCATGGAGGCGACGACGTGGCGCAAGAACAACCGAGCTCCCCGGGCGCTGCATGCAAGACAGCGCAATCTCTGTAATACGACACGCTGTGCGACTCTGGAAAGAGCGTCGGAGGCTCGAGCGAGAAACGGGCATGGGCCATCCGGCCATGTACGAAGCGCTGCAGGCAGCAAGCTTCAAGGAGCAGATCAAGAGCCTTGTCGTCTCTGAGGCAAACACCCGCGTACTCATTGCAGGCGCTGAAGCCGACAAATATTACCGTTTGCAGAAACGGAAAGTCTGTATGCGCAACGACGCAATGCTGAGACAGGCGTATGACTCTCGCGCGCAGATCTTCGTTGACAAGCTCGGCGCCGCCCTCAGGGACCTCGACGACGTGGCGTTTGCCATGAGGGCAGTGGTGGCTCACGCCACCACAGATATGCATCGCTGCATGCTGAGCGTCTTCCTTGCTGCTAGCCACCGCATAGAGCGTCGCGGCGTCATCTGCGAATGGCGTGCTGGCCTCCTCGCGGTAAAGGGGGCGACATGTTGAAGCTGGCCGATGCAGTCATCCGTGCTGAGTATCTTCGCGCATCTCGCGCTTTTCTACGCCACTGAGCGGAGGCTGAAGAGCACACTCGCCGCCGACTCCTGCCACCTTCTTCTGAAGGTGGCTTGTAGGCGCGATGGCATCGTCACGAAAGGAGGAGGAGTACCGCACGCTAGGGGAAGCGTTCCGCGCTTGGCCCCGGGACTGAGGATGACGAAGAGATGGACATGGAGGAATGCCAGAGGAAGACGTCAATAGATGCGTTGTCGTCGTCATTTCTCTATACGGTGCGTAGTCGTGAACAGAATCTTGTTTTCGGCAGGCAGCGTGGCTTGACTCCCCCGACCTCTTCCTGTTTCACTTCACCGACGCGCTGCGTGGATGGTGCCGCAGCGTGTGCTTGACCGTCGCACCATGAGGTACACCAACGCGCCTCTTCTTGGAGACGATCAGCTGCTCGCGCCTACGAGGACTTTTTTCCCTGGCTTGTACAACTGCAGTTGCTTGCACATACCACGTGAGATGGCATACACCTCCCCTCCCCCCAAAAGCATATTACTCAGCAAGAAGGGAAGCGAAGATCGGTGAACCCGAGAGGCAACATGGGACGTACAGCTACCACGCATACACGTTACGCACGGTAACGTTCGCCGGCGCTCCCTTGTAAGCAGCCAAAGGCATGCGTATCCCTGGACGCGTCGCTGGAGGGGTGGTGGGCCATGTACCATCCCATTAGGGGTACTTTCTCTTCTGAGTTGACAAGTACAAGCTCAAAAAAAAAGAAACAGCTGCATGCTCACATGTACTTGCGCTCACACTTGCGATACTCCTTCAGGTGCAGCTGACTCTTTCTCGTGATGGTAGTTCTCCTGTCGCACTTCCCTTTCGTCGCTCACCGATTCTCGCGTCGAATTTCACACATAAAAACTGTCGCCTCTGCTCTCCGCTTCTGTCCTCTTCGTTGTTTGGGAAGGGTCCTATCTCCATATACCTACGTGTGTTAGCAGTGGACGGAGTGATTGGCAGCGTGTAGAGACGCAGAGGATTGCGAAGAACACGAGTACGCGCCCATTCGAAGGCTTCTCTCCCTTCTGGCGATCGTTTCTTTGTAAGGCGCCGGCGAGCACTATTCCTTAGCCGGGCCCGCACCAGCGATCTTGGGGCACCGCTCTCGGAGATTCACCTTCCATTTTCTTTTTTGTTGCGCTGCCTTTCCTTCCTCTCTTCCTCTGCTGGCTACCTCCACCCTTCAACTTGACCTTTCTCCAGGCTCACGCTGCCGCTATTGCGGACACATCGCATTCCTGACCTCAGAGTCATCTGTGCCGTCTTCGCTTACTTTTCCTCCGCTTTCTTCTTCGACACTTCGATCAGTGAGCGGTTGCGCAGCGTCGGCGTCGGTATCGTTTTCCTTACATGGGGACTTTTCTTGGCACGATCGAGTCACATCTGAGCCCCTCCCCCTCCCTCCGCGCGCCCCTCACCGCCACGCACTCACGCCCAGAGAGGGAGAGTCTCTCTTTCTCTCCGTCTTGAGCGTTATTCTCTCTCAGTTTATTATTTGGTTCACCTCTTTGCCCATAGTTCTCTTCCGCTCCTCAAATTTTTATTCTCTCCCTCCTGCGCGGCCGCGTACTCTCCCTCGTCGCCTTCCCCCTTTCTTCCCTCCCTCTCTCTATGCCTCCCTTCTCGTCGCCTCGGCTGTCGCTTCAACCCCACCTCTCCTTGTGCGTTGTGTGTCGTCTGTGGGTGCACGCCCGCCTTCTTACCTTTAGAGCTCCTCTCTGTCGTGGAAATCGCCGGCAAAGCCTCACTTACCAAGTCGGCTCGCCCGGTTTCCTACTCTCTTCGAATACGTGTTCGCAGGCTTACTTCCATCTGGGGGATCGTCGTCGCTGCGCACCTTAGGGCGCCCTCCATCCCACGCACCACCGCTCTCATTCTCTGCATCCATTTTCTGCGCACAGAGGTCGGCAGGTGCGCACGTGCCCGTGTAACGGCATAACGCAGAACACACTGTACCGAGCATAGGGCTGCACGCTTATCTCTCTCTTGTGCTTCCGTGCGTGCCGGCGAATCAACATCGTTTCTTTTTTCTTTTTTCGTCGGCTATTGAGGACCTGCGCCCCCTCCCCTTTCTCCTACTCCACCACACCTTGAGACCGACCACGACGTGAACGCCCCCTTCCCTCCTCCGTTTTGTTCCCCCCTCTCTCTCTCTTGCATCTCTCTTTGCTCTGTGCATCAATAGAGGTTGCATTGCACCCCCTCGCGCGAGCGCCTTTGCCCGCTTCCCCTCCTTTCAACTACTGTTTTCTTGCAGCCCACGCGCGTTCCCGCCTCTGCCGATCTCCGACTTCGGAACCCTGGCGCGGTCGCACAAGCGGGGGAGAAACAAAATACACCGCAAAACGAAAGGTGGCGCAGCAACCAGGGTCGACGGCGACAGTCGCTCGGTGCGCTGAAGCGCGAAGAGGGCGGCGTGCACACAAAATACGTTATCAGGGATGGATCGCGTGTACATTAAGTGCTGCGGCGCCTTCTCCTTCGCCGCAACCAACTGGAATGAGGCGTATCAGTTAGCACTCGAGATGGAGGATAACACGATGCAACTGGCAACAGCAAGGCAGGAGGCGCTGCATCGAGTGGGGAAGGCCTTTGAAAGGGAGGTGGTGCAGGGCGCTCAGCGTATAGTGGCGATGGAGCCGAATGCCCCTCGCTTGGTGCCGAAGGAGCTACTATGCTACCGCGACAAGAACGTCTTCTACCGCGTTCTCTCCGATAGTCGCTGTGGCCGCAGCATCGTGGCCGCGTTGCGTGGTGTCTTGCAGAGCCGCAGCGCTCTGCTGACAGTGCCGCTCACGCTCTTCATTATGTACCGCGGGACCCCAGTTCTCGCCCAGGCGCTCGCGCCTCTTGGCGCAGGCCCGAGGAAGATTTATGACCACGGCGCAGAGACCGATCTGGAGGTGGCTGCTGAAGTGGAGATCATCGCCGATGCACTGAAGACGCCGCTGCCAGACCAAATCTTATGTGAGGTGTACCGCGGTCTCGACGGGCGCACGTACGTCACAAACACAAACATTACAACAATCGCCTTGGATGACTCCATGATGGTGCGAGGCCCACTGAAGCGACCAGAGATGCTGGCGCTGTGCCCATGTGTCACAGCGACGTGCGAGGATACGCTGAACGTGCTACGCAATCCACTCGTGCTGGAGGCGCTTCGGCATGTCCTGGACGCCGCGGCCGACCAGCAATGCCGCCTCCTCAGCGACACGCTGCATTTCTATGGAGTCAATCTGTGTCTGATGAGGAGCGTGCTGGCCGCCTTCACGGAGCGCTACGGCGACGCCGCAGATGATGTGCGGCGCTTCACTGAGGTGGTCGCCATTGAGATGATTGCACGGACGATCAAGCAAGAGCTCTATATGGAGGTGCAGGCCAAGCGGCTTGGTCTTGATGAAGCCGGCATCAACAAGTGCTATGCGCGGCACCTCCGTGCGGCGCTGCAGCCAGCGCAAGAAGGGGGGCTTGTAGAGTTAGTGCTTCGCAAGTACGCCATTCATAACAATGGCGACTCAGCAGAGGGTCTCATTGGGGCTCTACTCACAGTGCGCCGCGATCGTCTGAGCGTGCTCGTTGAGCGCGTATCCCGTCTGATAGGAGCGCACGCCGCTTCCTCGGCCGAAGGATCTAGGGATAGGCGAACGGTGGTGTGGTCCCCTCTTGTTACCGGACGCGTCACGCCGCCCCTCTGCGATCCACAGCTCATGTGCTCGCTGGAGCCCTTGTGCCGCACCTCGCAGACATGCAGCGCCTACTGCTTTGCCTACTGCTACCCGCTTCAGATAAAAGTCGCCATGTGGCAGGGCCGCGTAGCTGATGGGCTTCATCTCGCCAGCACCGCAGCGGAGCAGGTCACTGCACGCTATGGCGAAACCTCACTCCGCGCTGTGCAGGCACGACGCACCTTCATGAAGCTTCTATTCGCCGTACCAACTTTGGAAAACGTGCAGGAGGCGTGCGCTATAGCGGCCACCATTTTAGATGTGTACAAGGATCGCGCAGGGCCCGTCACGAGAGCCAAATGCCACATCGAAGTCGGTTGCGGCCTCCTTGGCGTATCCACTGTAATAGATGCCGTCGGCGAGGCAGCGCGACACTTCCAGGCAGCTGAGCAGCTGCTGCCAGCCTCGCTCCGTAGCTCCAATGGGGCGTGGCTCTACCTGCAGCCGAGCCTCGGTCTTTTGCGGTGCCGCCAGCTGGGTCGCAGGAGTTCTCCCGTTCCTCTCACGGCCCTTGTAGCGGACGCCGTATACTTCTCTCGCGTGGTAACGCCTGCCGACTACTGCACGGAATACTTGTGGGAGTTAGGAACCGAGCTGGCGGCGGAGCGGCACTATTTAGAGTCGACCCGGATATTGACCACGGCGTATAGCATGGCAAAGCGCACGCAGTGCACCCGGCTGGATGTTGGAGCGCTGCGCGACGATATCCTGCGTGTTTACAGTGGGTGGGACCCTGAGCAATACGCCGCCTACTGCAATTCGATCTCGGAAAGCGCGTTAGCTGCTTAGAGGAGGCAAGCAAAAGAGAGAGAAAGTTCGAAGCACGTTTTCAAACGACCTCGTTACATCATGCCCCCTCGCTGCATGGCTTTCCAGCACATCAGCGCGCGTTTCTCCCCCTCTATTTCAGCGAAAATACCCTCCTATGAGGTGCAAGGTCACTGTGTGGCACTGACTGAGGAATTGCTCCCCCCTTCCCACCATCGCACACACACACACACACACCGTTGGCAGAATAGGGGCTGGGTGTGATGCTCTCGAGTTCTGCCGACACACTGTCCGTCGCAGAAATGACACAAACGCCTTCAGTGTCGCATGGCACTGCCACAAAACGGCATCTCGCACCGTGCCGCTCACATTGGTTGCCTGCATCAACGCTGGGCGGCCCTCATCGCCGGATACTGCACCTCTTCATCCAGAGAAGCAGCGCGGCATTCGCAGGGGTTAGGGGGGAAGTTCGCTTCCGCATAGAGCGAGTAGCGGAGATTGCTTACACAAGGTGGTGTGATCGAAGTTGTGGTGGTATGCACTTTCACAAGAGAACCGCACCGACGCTCACAGGACGGATTGGCGACGAGTTCCTTCTCGCCTGTGGCGAGCGCCATGAAGTAGTGTATGTATCTCTGGTTCCTGGAAGGAGCCGCGAGTCTCCGCTAAGGCACACGTGGCCCCCGATACGCCCCCCCTGTCTCTCTCCCTCTCACCTTCATCTATTATGTGCTGCCACTCTTTCGCTTGACTCGCTCACCGCTGCTCTTCGTCTCATTTTGCCTTTATGGCTTTCGCTGCTCACACCAGCAGCTATTCGTGTCTGCATTTTACATCAGCCGCAGCCGCGGAGAGGAGCGCCCCTCACACTTGGGCTTTTCAATACAACTCAAAACTCCAACCGGCGATCCTCAATACGTCGGATCATCGCTTTCTTTTTATATTTGCTCTCTCCCGCCATACTGCACACTGCCACCGTCTGGGACATCTTGGCATTTTTTTCTCTCTTCTTTAGTCACTGCGACCTCAAAGTGTACGCACCCGTTCGCCTCTTCTCTCCCCTTTCCACTGATACGCACAAGTCTTCCGCTCGTTCGACGAGGCGGGTGCTGGATCCTTCCCGCGCTGCCCAGCTGTCCTCGCGAGGTGCTTTCGCTTTGCCCTATAGATAGTCCACTCTCGAACGCTTTCGCTCTCATGTTGGCCCGCTTCTTTGTAGGTCTCACTGTGTGCCTATCCGTCTCCCCCGCCACGCCCCCCTCCCTAATCCCCTCTCCAACACACCTGCCCCCCTTTTTCTACCCTCTCTCCGCTGCGGGAGTCCTCTGTGGTTCCCCCCACTTTTGTTCATTCGCTTTCTTGTCCTCCCTCCTCCAGCTCTCCCTTGACGTCTTGGCGTTTTCTCACCTTTCTTGTTTTGTTTCGTGCTCGTCTGAACACCATTCTGCAGTGTGTTTGGCTGTCTGCCAGCGCGTCTGCCACACCCGCTTGCAGCCATATCGTTTTTCATCGATGCGCTGCCAACATCGCCTCGCCGAATTCTTCCATACGCACCGTTCTTCTCTTCGTCGCAATTTTCTGAATTCAGCCTCATCTGTGTGCGTCGGCACTGGGACGGGAAACCGCGAGAGAAAGTGACAAACTAAATAGGGAAAAAGAGGTCCACGTTAAAACCGAGAGGCTCCTGGCAGACAACTCGTCTCTGAAGAGCCTCGCTGCGTTGTCCAGATTTGTCATCAAGAAGGTCTTTGCTGCCGTTCACAAATACCCATTACACTTATACTGATCGTTGAAGACCACAAGTGCATCGATCGCGGCAACACTGAAGCGCCGCTTCATCGTTCTCTATTCCGTGTTCTGCGTGCGTATCTTCCTCCTCAGATTGTCGGCCGAGAGCATCCCCCAACTCCGTCCTCGTCCTCTCTCCGCCCAGTGCCCCCCCTCATCGGTTGCGACGCCAACCGTCCTCACTCTTTCGCCGAAGAGCGCTTTGCTTGCGCGTAAGCACCTTCTCTTTCGTGTCTTCTGCGCCAGAGTCTGGCCTTTGGCTTGGGGCGGTTTCTCTCTGTGAGCCAGAAAGTTCATGAGGCGGCCAGCAAGCGCTACACCAGTTCGCAGCGAGGTGGGGGCGGCATTCAAGCATGAAATTCATGCAAAGGCAACCTCGCTGAGTAACGCCTGCCAGGACCGCTCCGCCAGTTCCAATGGAAGCCGGTGGGCAACCGAATGTCGACTGGCGATTTCCAAGAACCCGTCGTTCCCGATTCAACAGACTGCCCCCAAGCCTTACCTGGCTGCGTGCGCAGAGATCACACCGAAGGGGCGCAACTGGAACGCCGAGTTTCAGTTGGCCTGGGAGATGGAGAATCCTACCATCGAGCAAGCGGAGCTCCGAATGCGTCTTCTCCATCAACTTGAGCGCGACTTCGAGCAGGAGGCGGTGAGGACCGTTGTCAAGATTGTGCAGTTGGAGAAGGACATGCCGGCTGAGCTCCTCAACTTTGTGCAGTGCTTTCGGGTGCGCAACATTTTCTTTCGTATTTTACCGGACAGTCGCTCTGGCCGGAATTACATCGCCTCTTTACGTGGAATACTTCAGAGTGACAGCCGCCTTCTGTCGGTGCCACTCTCAACCATGTTCTATTACCGCGGCATGCCTGTGCTAGCCCAGGCGCTAGTGCCGATGACTACACAACCGAAGCGACTCTACGGGGCTAATTCCACCAACGATGCCGAGGTTGGGGCGGAGCTTACGTTTATCGCAGAGGCGCTGCACATTCCGCTCCCCGACAGCAGCATGGAGGTGTACGAGGCATTGGATGGGCGCTACTACGTCACCAACTCGAACGCGACGCTGACGCCGCTGTTTGTGGATGATGCGATCATGAAGCGCCAGGAGATGCTACGGGTGTGCCCCGAGGTGGTCGAGGGCGCCGACAATACGATGGAGGTGCTAGACGATGAGGCCCTCCAGGACACTGTTCTTCAAGTTTGTTGCAGCACCACCCCCGCGACAGTCTCTACCACGCTCACTCAGGTGTGTGAGTGCCTCCACGCCCGAGGTGTCAACCTGTGTCTTCTCAAGCAGGTTGTTCGCCGTCTGATGTTCGCCAACCACTACGATACACGTGCAGTGGAACAGGCAGTGCAGCTGCTTGCATGCGAGATGCTCTGCCGCTCGCTGAAGCAGGAGTTTTACATCGAAATTCAAGGTAAGCGCACAGCCTACGACGAGCTCTTTCTGACGCGCACCCTATCCAAATACTTTGCATTAATATTTGCGCCTTCCTCCCAGTTTCGCGCCAACTTCTTCAACGTAGTCTCCAAAAAGTACGGCATCACCTCTGAGGATAGAGACCTTATCGATGTACTTGTCTCCTTCAGGGCTGAGTGGAAATCTCGCATAATGGACCGCGTGTGCCACCTGCTTGGCGCCACGATTCGCAAAGAGAACGGTGCCTTGCACGTAACATGGCGGCCCTTCGCCAATGCGTCTGTAATCCCACGATTAGTAGACCCGGAGGTGGCGATGCACTTGGCAGCGGTGTACGGTCGCACGCGCACAGATCCGCCACACTGGTACGCGTTCTGCCTGCCTCTCCGCTGGAAGGTGGCGTGCTGGCAGCGTAACTTTTCCGAAGCTCTCAGCCTCGTGTGGGAGAACGCCACCGCGCAGGAAAAACGCGCTGGTCCGCTGCAGCTCATTCGCTTGATGATGGAACGCTCGGTGTGCTACGTGTCCTTTCAAACGCGTGACTGGCCACACATCCAGGATGGGCGTTCTCGATTCCCTGCGGTACTGGCCGGGTACGAGCAGTGGGCTAGCCAGAAAACTCAGGGGCGTCGCTGCATCGAGTACGGCTTTTGGCTCGTCGACATGGCACAGGCGCTTACGGAGGCGCCCGCACAGCTGCGCAGCTGTGTTGAGGAAGCCGTGCACTACTTTTACATCGCCATCGCGCGCATGCCAGCTTACTTGCGCAGCGAGCACGGTGCGTGGCTGCACCTGCAACCGTACATAGGCCTGCTGCGTTGCAAAAAGCTGCTGCCCTCCTGCTCTGTGGACACGTGCGCTCTTGTGCAGCATTCGGTGGAGCTGAGCAAGGTGGGCTGGGCCTCCGATTTCTTCATCGACTATCTGAGGGAGCTAGGCCAGCAGCTCCAGTACGAGGGCAACTTTGAAGCCGCGATTCAGGCACTACTGACAGCAGTCTCGCTGTCGAAAGCGAAGCCGACTTTTGCGGCAGATTTGCATACGCTTCTCATGGATGCCGCCCACGTCTACCGCTCGTGGGATCTTCGCATGCACGCTGATGCGTGCATAGCGCTTACGAAAGAGGCGATCAGCCACGCCGCCCAGTGCTACGGTCTGGAGAGTCGTGCATATGGGGTCGTCCTCAATCACCGTGGCGCCATCGAGCTCGACCTCGGCTGGCTCGACAACGCCGAGGAGACGCTGCGCGCCGCGGGCGCCGCCTTGAACGCCGCTGGTATTTCACATGGCGACCCCGACTATGTCGCCTACATGCGTAACGTCGAGACGCTGAGGAGGCGGCGGCGTTCGAGTCAGCCACCGCCTCCCCCTCTCCACCCGTTTCTGCGCCGCTTCCCTTTCTTGGAGTCCGCCTGCCACGGCGTCCCATGGGACGACATTCGCCCTCTCGAGGACCATCGCTTTGCGGAGTTGGCGCGACGCCGTGCACAGGAGGTCGACGGCACCAAAGAGGCGTATTGTCTGGAGGCCGACATGAAGCAGCGAGTCGGTGAATTGTTTCGAGTCCTGTTGTCTGGCGCCACGCTCAAGCAGTACCCATTTCTGCCAGCTCAGCTGGAGGGAGTGTACGTGGAGGGGCTTTCGCTTCCGCACGACCGAATCTTTCTCGAGCTGGCGACGCAGTGGCACCGTATGCCGGCAGCCTCTCCGGCCCAGCAACTGCAGGAGCGCCTCATACTCGCATACGTAGTCGTCAAGGCCCGGCGCACCACAGGCCGCCGCGCTTACGAGCATCACATAGAGGATACCTTCTTGAAGCTTTTCGGCACAACCGTGAACGCGATGCTTCCAGTGGATTTCTCTGAGGTGGTGGAGGACGCTGAGGTGCAGTCTCTGATGCACGAATATGAGCAGATGAAGGCACACTGCGCACACGAGGCGGAGTTGGATGAGGCCCAGGCGCGTATTGGCCGCCGTGTCGAGGCTTTTGAGTCAGAGCAGTGGGGCTGGCGACAGTCTATCTCGGCATGGGTATCAGATGGATTGCTACACTCCTGCTTCCTGCGTGACTTGTCTCGAGACGGCGCACTTCGCGACTTGCTAGCCGCGCGCCAACACGCCGCACGCACTGGACATGATGTGATGCCGTGTGACGTTCTGGAGGCTCGCATTGCAGCCCTGTGCATGTCGATCTGGGAGCGCGGACAGCTCGATCGTCTGTACTGCCGCTCTGAGTCTTACCAGCTGCAGCAACGCTACCGTCTGTCCTCCCCGCGGGTGCATCTCCAGCCCCTCAGCGCCATCTTTGAAGATCTGCTGGAGCCGTGGAGCACAAGTCTGTATGCCTCAGAAAACCTAGACAACCGAGATTCCATAGTAGCCGCGGTACACCGGCGCGCCAGGCTGAACGTTGATGCTGAATACCTCGAGCAATGGTATCCGGGCCTCCGTGAGACGCAGTGCCCGACTTGGATGCTGGTCGGTCTGCCACATCGCTTCGATGCAGCATACCAGCGTGAACAAGTGAGGTGGCGAAAGAGCGATGCCAGCGAAAGCACGGAGGCATTGACACACCTCCGCCAGTACCTGGCCTTTACCGAGACGCGCGCCCACAAGGCTCGCGTTGGCACTATGCGGCTCCGTATCCGAACCGAAGCGATGTACTCCTTTTTGCGGACTCGCTACGACGGTGTGCATGTGCTGGACTTGACCTTGGGCGACGACCGGGTCTTTTGTGAGAAGTATGAGGAGCACATGAGGCTCTCCAGCGAGGCGCAGCTCACTACACGACGGCTGCAATCCTGCGAAGAGCGCATGGCCGCAAGGGCGGCGACTGTGGCTCAGCAGCTGCGCCAACGTGAGGCCGCATTGCAGCAGCGTTTCGGCAGCTACCTGCGCAGCGGCGACAGCCCTCCGCAGTGGTCCAGTACTTTTATTGAGTATACCCCTCGCGTCTTGCAGTGTGAGCAGTATCATCTCGCGCACACCATGGAGCCCCCAGGATCCAAATTGGCCCGCTATTCTGCGCGCTGCGCGCATGAAGTTCGAAGCTACATACGACACATATCACACGACCAGTTTCAGCGGCGCCTCTTGCGCGGGAGCTACGATGAAGAGATCGCTGAGCGTTACCCGTATCTCTCAATGATGCCTGCAGCGTCCATTTCGCTTTCCGCCATTCCTTTCGAGTGCCGCCATGAGTTTCGCATGCTGCACGCGAGACTCTTCACGCCGCCGCCAGATACCGGGGCGACCCTGGATGACAATAAAGACACAAACAAGGTAGCAACGCCGGTATCGGCGCCGTTGCTATGTGCAGCTCTTCCCGCTTATCAGCAGAGGTTCGTTGCGGAAAAGGCGTGCCGGCTGGTGCGCATTGTAGAGGAGATGGCTGACGAAGAGGTCCGGGCTCAGCATCGATTACAGAAAGCGCTTCCCGGCTTCCCCCACGCTGTTCTCGGGGTCCCGGCGACGCAGCTAATACTTTCCCCCAGCTTCGAGCAGCAGTGGCTCCAAGCGGCAAAGGAGGGATTTCATGGGCCTTTCGCACCAGAGATGTTCTCCACGCTGGTGCAGTGCGCCATGTCCGCTCGTGCCCTGACACTTGCAAGGCAATACGTTGACGAGTTGAGCCTTACATCGCAGCCGTTTCTCCTTTACCCCACACGCCAGTGTGTATCGCTACGTCACCTCCCCCTGCGCGGCGATAGACGGTATGCCGCACTACTCGACCATTACAGCGCGCTCCTCGGACGAAGCCCCGCTACGTCACTGAAAAGCGCTCTTCAGCGTGTACGCCTCGCGGCCCGCGCGGATCAGCTTGCCATTCGGGCAACTCGGCAGTGGCACAGCCTGCTTCGCCAGTTCCATCAGCCCCCCGAGCTTAACGAAGACCAGCTCGCATACCTGCAACAGCACCCAGAGATCCTTGAAAGTGCACCGCGACAAGGAAACGGGCGAATCAACCCAGGAACGACTCAGGCCATTGTCAACGAGCTAGAGAATCAGCAGAGACAGGACACAGAGGAAGCCCTTTCCCAGGCACAGCTTGACAGCGATTGGCCCTACCTTCACCCAGTCACACCCATCGATGACGTAGCGGCACATTCCACGGCTGTCCGCCCCTCGCGACAAGCTCCGCCGACCCACAGCCGAACAGCAATATTCCCAGAAGGCGGCAAGGTCAAGTACAAGGAGCGCCATTACAAAAAAGGTCCAGCTCTTCAATCACCGTCAACAGAACCTCAAAGACACACGCATAGCAAGAACCCACCACCGACACCAGAAAAACGCCTACCCGGAACGCCACCCAACAACAATAGCACCTTCCACGACACCCTCTCCCAACACCCCTTCCTGAGGCTGCACGACGAGGACGGGTGGCTGGAGGCGCTCTTGGCAGACGAGGCGTTCGAGAGGCTGAGTGCGGAGCACGCGGAGCTGTCGTGCGACCCTGCGAAGAACGCTGCCGCGCTGCGCACGGCGGAGGACGCGATGAACGAGCGCGGAGACGCTGTGGCGGAGGCGCTGCGGCGCGCCGCTGCGCTGCGGGACCTGGCGGCGCGCTACCCTTTCCTGAGGCTGCACGACGAGGACGGGTGGCTGGAGGCGCTCTTGGCAGACGAGGCGTTCGAGAGGCTGAGTGCGGAGCACGCGGAGCTGTCGTGCGACCCTGCGAAGAACGCTGCCGCGCTGCGCACGGCGGAGGACGCGATGAACGAGCGCGGAGACGCTGTGGCGGAGGCGCTGCGGCGCGCCGCTGCGCTGCGGGACCTGGCGGCGCGCTACCCCTTCCTGAGGCTGCACGACGAGGACGGGTGGCTGGAGGCGCTCTTGGCAGACGAGGCGTTCGAGAGGCTGAGTGCGGAGCACGCGGAGCTGTCGTGCGACCCTGCGAAGAACGCTGCCGCGCTGCGCACGGCGGAGGACGCGATGAACGAGCGCGGAGACGCTGTGGCGGAGGCGCTGCGGCGCGCCGCTGCGCTGCGGGACCTGGCGGCGCGCTACCCCTTCCTGAGGCTGCACGACGAGGACGGGTGGCTGGAGGCGCTCTTGGCAGACGAGGCGTTCGAGAGGCTGAGTGCGGAGCACGCGGAGCTGTCGTGCGACCCTGCGAAGAACGCTGCCGCGCTGCGCACGGCGGAGGACGCGATGAACGAGCGCGGAGACGCTGTGGCGGAGGCGCTGCGGCGCGCCGCTGCGCTGCGGGACCTGGCGGCGCGCTACCCCTTCCTGAGGCTGCACGACGAGGACGGGTGGCTGGAGGCGCTCTTGGCAGACGAGGCGTTCGAGAGGCTGAGTGCGGAGCACGCGGAGCTGTCGTGCGACCCTGCGAAGAACGCTGCCGCGCTGCGCACGGCGGAGGACGCGATGAACGAGCGCGGAGACGCTGTGGCGGAGGCGCTGCGGCGCGCCGCTGCGCTGCGGGACCTGGCGGCGCGCTACCCCTTCCTGAGGCTGCACGACGAGGACGGGTGGCTGGAGGCGCTCTTGGCAGACGAGGCGTTCGAGAGGCTGAGTGCGGAGCACGCGGAGCTGTCGTGCGACCCTGCGAAGAACGCTGCCGCGCTGCGCACGGCGGAGGACGCGATGAACGAGCGCGGAGACGCTGTGGCGGAGGCGCTGCGGCGCGCCGCTGCGCTGCGGGACCTGGCGGCGCGCTACCCTTTCCTGAGGCTGCACGACGAGGACGGGTGGCTGGAGGCGCTCTTGGCAGACGAGGCGTTCGAGAGGCTGAGTGCGGAGCACGCGGAGCTGTCGTGCGACCCTGCGAAGAACGCTGCCGCGCTGCGCACGGCGGAGGACGCGATGAACGAGCGCGGAGACGCTGTGGCGGAGGCGCTGCGGCGCGCCGCTGCGCTGCGGGACCTGGCGGCGCGCTACCCCTTCCTGAGGCTGCACGACGAGGACGGGTGGCTGGAGGCGCTCTTGGCAGACGAGGCGTTCGAGAGGCTGAGTGCGGAGCACGCGGAGCTGTCGTGCGACCCTGCGAAGAACGCTGCCGCGCTGCGCACGGCGGAGGACGCGATGAACGAGCGCGGAGACGCTGTGGCGGAGGCGCTGCGGCGCGCCGCTGCGCTGCGGGACCTGGCGGCGCGCTACCCCTTCCTGAGGCTGCACGACGAGGACGGGTGGCTGGAGGCGCTCTTGGCAGACGAGGCGTTCGAGAGGCTGAGTGCGGAGCACGCGGAGCTGTCGTGCGACCCTGCGAAGAACGCTGCCGCGCTGCGCACGGCGGAGGACGCGATGAACGAGCGCGGAGACGCTGTGGCGGAGGCGCTGCGGCGCGCCGCTGCGCTGCGGGACCTGGCGGCGCGCTACCCCTTCCTGAGGCTGCACGACGAGGACGGGTGGCTGGAGGCGCTCTTGGCAGACGAGGCGTTCGAGAGGCTGAGTGCGGAGCACGCGGAGCTGTCGTGCGACCCTGCGAAGAACGCTGCCGCGCTGCGCACGGCGGAGGACGCGATGAACGAGCGCGGAGACGCTGTGGCGGAGGCGCTTCTCTGCGAAGGTGAATTCGTAGAAATGGTACGACGGCTGTTGTATGATGAGTCTGAAGGGCGAGATGCAATTCGGTTGTGTGAGGCTGGAGAGCGTGCAACTGCCGCTTTTTTGTCTGTGAACTCTGAGGAAAGCCTGTGGCGAAGTTTTTTGATACTCCAGGAGAACCAGGAAGTGTCGAAGCTGCTGGAGGTTGTTTGGCGCTCTCATGCGGCTTTATTCAAAGGGCCACAGATGCGTTATCTGGACCTAATGGCACAATGCGAGAAGGAAGAGGCCCGAGCCTTTTTGGCTTTGTTGTCGGAGGAGGCGGCGGACCGTGAATCTGTGTCGCTAGAGTTTTTTATGGAGGAGGAGTTCGTTAACCGGTGCCAGATCGCTGCTTTGGAGGAGGCGGCTGCGCATATTTTCGTCGATGCCATGTCTTGCGACAGGGATAAGGCAATGTGCGAAGTGCTTTCACGTTTGCAACAGGGGCTCGCAGAATGCGAGAGAGGAGAGGGCGAGGCGCGCCGCCGGCTGGCAGAGTTGGAGGATGCTTCTTGGGCCCAGTTGACTGTCTCTGCGCTGGTGAGCGAGGAACTACTGATTCGGAAGGAGATTCAGGACCAGGAGAAGGAGTCTGCGGTGCAGGTCGTGACGCAGGAGACTTATGAGTGTGGGCTCATTTTGCGTGAAGCGCGCTCGAGGCTTGCTAAGATATCCACGTACTGCGTGCAAGAGGAAGCAGAGACACGCAGCATTATTGAGCTGCGGGAGATGGAGATGCGCGAAGCCCTCACCCGAGCTTCGAACACACACGCCGAGGCAACTTTCAGATCAGCTCTTCAAAAGGGCTTCCTTTTTGAGGCCGAGGGGTTATCTCGAAGCGCTATCGAGGATGATGAGAACCTCTTCCGTCATTTTTTAGTAGAAGAGTGGAGGCAGATAGAAATGAGTTTAGCGGCACGGCAACAGCCTGCAAGAGAGGACTGCGACACGCAACCGGAACTTCAACGTTGTCCGGCCTCTCCAGCCGTCAAGGATAACGTGACTGACGTCACCATCTCCCTTGAGCATTTCGTTGCCCTTTTGCAGAGCGTTGGTCGAGGATATCTTCTGCGAAGAAAGCTGCAGAAGCGTTTGGAGAATCGGCGCCGCAATATCCTCAAGCAGGGCATGAGCCGCATTCTTGCGGAAGAGCTTATGCAGAGGCGCTCTATTCTCGGGGACGAGTACGTGCAACGTCAAGGACTGCGCGATCAGTACACTTGGGCTGTACCCGCGCCTCTATTTGATGACCCGGTTGATCAGGTAATGCAACAGTTGGTGATGGCTGAGACGTCGGAGCGCGACAATATCCTCAGTGACTATATGCTTACCCGTGACATTATTGAGAGGGCAGAGCACAAACATTTTCTTAAACTGAACACGCTCGTCTCGGTATCGGAGGCGCCTGTGTCCTCTGACGACGAGGAAGCAGACGAGACGCCTTTGTCTGGTTTTCTACAGTACACAGAGAGCACCTCGATGGATGGGAGTCGGAGGAATCGCTTCAGGAACCGCTACAGAGGATTCGAGCTCGACGCCCTCGGCTGCTTCTTGCTCGACTACGAGAAGGACCTCAATCACATGCAGACGATGCTGACAAGCTACCGCCGTTATGTGGCCATGCTGCATGACCAACTCAAGGAAATTAGAGATCGAGCAGCACAGGAGGTCGTGCGGGGTGGCACAGGCGCCATGTGGGTGCCTGCGCGTCCGCTTCCCCTCGCAGATCTTGTGCGAGGCCCTAGCACCCAGTACGAGGGCAAGAGAGCTCAACGGGCTTTGTAGATGACGACAACTGCTTCCTCCCAGCTGCACTTTCTGCGGTGTCGCTCAGCGCTTCAGAAGCACGTCTGTACACGGTGGTGCCCGACAGGACACTGCCAATTCGTTTTGTCCTCCAGTTGTTCCCCCATCCACTGGTGCACCTCTGGCCAATGATGCTTGCGTACCTTTGAGGCATTGGTTTTCTGATAGGGCAAAGTTGCCATGTACTCGATAGTGTTTTAGACGATGGGGTCGTCTTCTCCTGGCAGTGATGGGCTATCGCTCCTTGTTTCGCAATCTCTTTTTCTCGACACACCTACTGGTAGTCCTGCATGCGCACACATATACGCGCCCGCCTTCTTCCTTCTTGCTTTAGCGCTTGCCTGCAAGCTGGTCCACAAATCGATGCATGCGACCCATGTCTCCTGTTCTACAGGGATTCCGTCGTGCCAGTGCTCCCCACCCCTTCGAGAACGACGATACTCCAATTTAAGACGTCCATAAACGTACAATACCGCAGAGACTGCTTGCTTACAGCCATATCACCAATCGATATCGCCCTTTTCATCAGCGTCGCTTACCAGCACCTCAGTGCTGCTATTGCACCATCACTCTTCTGGTGTAACAGGGGCCCTTCTCTCCTCTTTTTTCTCAGTGATGGCGTTGTACGCCTCAGCTGCAACTCCCTCCACCAACCGAAATCGCCTGCGCCCTGTGTGAAGGTACTACTTGTCTGTGTTGTCGCGTTCGCCGATACCCCGCAAGAACCGCTCTCTATCGCCTTCGCCAGCCTTCTCGTTCTCACATATCTTCTCTCGTGCTCCCCGCCTACTACCCTCACTTTCTTTCAGCATTCACCTCATCGAACCTTTTCACAGCGTGGCATCTTCTGCCTCTTGGCAGAGAAGCGGCATTTGACACGCTTTGCCGTGCCTCCGTGCCGTCCCCCTTTCTCTTCCTCCCTTCTCTTTTTTTCCTTCACCGAAGGTCTCCTACCAATGCCCTTTATGCAGTTTCTTGTTGTGGGGCCCAGTGACGCCTGTCTCTTTGCATATGGGAGCAGCAGCAGCAAGAGCAGCGGCAACAGTCCCAACGAATTAGCTCATCACTTCTCCCTTTACTCTGCACTAGATGTTATCGATGAGGCAATGTGGACCAGAGGCGATTTTTTTTTGAGCAAAGTCGATCGTCCTTACGGGGACTCTTACTGCATCTCCGCGTACGTCGGTCTAGCTCCTGTTCGCCTTCTACTCATGCAGGATTCTGAGCCAAAGGAAACCCTACCCACCTTCTTTAGCGAGGCGTATCAGCTGTGTGTGCGGCATTTCATGAGTCCATTCAGCACGACGTCAAAGCAGATCCAGAGCGCCACTTTCCGAGATGATATTGCTTTGTTGTGCCGCAAGTACTGTTGAGGGTCAAAACTCTGGGGTCACACGAGCGACCACGCACTCGCCCTCGCCTTCCCTCTAGCGAGGATGTCCTGCCATGTCGACTCCTCCTGATGCTACACAGAACATATGCTGTGCATGTTTGTGCGTCGGCGAGCGTGTCTCCTGACACGACGCTTCTCTTTTCCTGTTTATTTTTCGTGTCCCCCCAATATGCTACCACGCAACAATGGAAGACTCGTTCGCCATCACCCAACATTGCGCTTGATCATGTGCACAACATGCCGTATTCACACCACTTCTCTGCATTGGTGAGCGACGCCTCTGCTCGCGTCTATAAGTGCTGCTTAGTAACCACCTTCAAATCCTTTCCATTTCAGCGATCGAGAAAAGGTAAAAGATTCTAAGCACACGCCTCTGCATCGTATCTTTTGCGTGGAAAGCATAGCTGTCCTCACTCCTATCGCATTCCCAATACACGTTGGTGTCTCTCAACTTTTTACATCTACTCTTCACACCTCCTCTGTTGCCTTCATAACGACGTGAACCCATTCTCCATTCGACTATTTCTGAGCACCATCACTAAACCCTTTCTCTCCATTTCCCTCTAGTGCCTCTTGGACAAATATCCAATGTTTTTTTTGAGCAGCTTGCCCACCCGCTTCCTCCTCTTTCAACAGCGCCCTCCCTGCTCTCTCCGACCACCGGACAACCATCTGAGAGGCAACCATCTGTTTCCCAACACTCTTACCTCCCATCAAAATTCCGGCACATCATCCATTTGCAGGTGTCTGAGAGGGTATGTAGACAAACGCCAGGTTTCTCGCTAGCTGAGACCCGCTCACACGAGAAACTGAGCGCACTACAGACGATCTGCAAACACAAACGCTACCACCCTGCTGCATGCCGTAGCACCCTCGTATGTGGACCCACAAGACGGGCGCACCGCTTTGCTTGCCACTATTGCTCCCGGCCTAATGACAGCGACGCCCTCGCGACTGCTACAAAAACCGCTGCCCACCTAAAACACGAAGCCACCTACGCAGCCACTTTTCCTTATTTCTATGAACTCAGTTTGGAAGGGTGAGGGCTAGGAAAAGCTCAACCGTGCGAGGTTAGAGCGTGTCGGGTAATGTAGGGTGCGCTTGCCAATCGGACAACAGAGCTCGATGCGTTTTTTGCCCCGCCAGATAGGGCGGAGGTGAACCGGAGGCCCGGCTCGCCGACCAGGCCGCACTGCACCGGACACGCGTGGACGCCACCTTGTGCGCGGGATGATGACTCTACCTCTCCCTCTGCGTTTTCCCACCGTCTCTCCTGCACACGCATGAGTGCTCTGCACGCAAACGGTGTGTACCTGGTGAAGCAGCGAAGCCCTCTCGCCCTCCACGCCACCATCGCCTTTCACACAATAGTTTCGGGGGAAAAACGCCCACTCGCCCGCCCAGGAGGTTGTTGACAGGCCCCCGGTAGCGGCAGTGAGGGTGCCCGTCGAAGCTGCTGTCTGTCCCGTAACGGTTGGCTGCGCCGTATTCCTAAATAGTTTGTCTTCTCGTTGAACTCGTAACTGCAGCCCGGTGCTACACCGTTGCTGCAAACTGTGAGCGTTGATTATTCTGTGAGCGGTTGATTGCTTTCCTTATTCATAAGTAAATATGGCTGCGCCCAGTCAACGTGTTGCCATGCAGCTCCCTAGTTCCCCCCATCCTGTTAGGGAGCAGACGCGCCGACACCCCACCAGCCCCGTGAGTGGTGTTCGGGTGGCACTGCCTACACGGACTGCGCAGCGAGGGGCCCACCACTAAGTATAAGCGCACTCGCGGGCGGAGCCCGTATGTACCCCTTGCCCGTCCCGCGAGCAGCCTAATGTCTGTGTGTGCTTTCCCCCATAAAACGATAGTGGCGTGCTCTGTCGACCAGCGTCCCCGGCGGTCTGTGCTCCACGCACCGGGAGGGGGACGAGGGCTGGTCCTGGCCAGAAGGCTGCTTACAGGAGAAATGAGACCCGCGAGCGCAGCGAAGCCGCGGCGAGATTTGCTCCCCAAATGTGGAGGAGTGCTGTTCAAGCGCATGCGACTAGCAGGAGCGTCAGCCACCCTCATCACGTTCTTCTCCTCCCCTCACGCTTTCTCGCCTCACACACATCACAGTCGCC
>NC_090152.1:0-32500 GCF_017916325.1 Leishmania martiniquensis
AACCCTAACCCTAACCCTAACCCTAACCCTAACCCTAACCCTAACCCTAACCCTAACCCTAACCCTTAACCCTAACCCTTAACCCTTAACCCTTAACCCTTAACCCTTAACCCTTAACCCTTAACCCTTAACCCTTAACCCTTAACCCTTAACCCTTAACCCTTAACCCTTAACCCTTAACCCTTAACCCTTAACCCTTAACCCTTAACCCTTAACCCTTAACCCTTAACCCTTAACCCTTAACCCTTAACCCTTAACCCTTAACCCTTAACCCTTAACCCTTAACCCTTAACCCTTAACCCTTAACCCTTAACCCTTAACCCTTAACCCTTAACCCTTAACCCTTAACCCTTAACCCTTAACCCTTAACCCTTAACCCTTAACCCTTAACCCTTAACCCTTAACCCTTAACCCTTAACCCTTAACCCTTAACCCTTAACCCTTAACCCTTAACCCTTAACCCTTAACCCTTAACCCTTAACCCTTAACCCTTAACCCTTAACCCTTAACCCTTAACCCTTAACCCTTAACCCTTAACCCTTAACCCTTAACCCTTAACCCTTAACCCTTAACCCTTAACCCTTAACCCTTAACCCTTAACCCTTAACCCTTAACCCTTAACCCTTAACCCTTAACCCTTAACCCTTAACCCTTAACCCTTAACCCTTAACCCTTAACCCTTAACCCTTAACCCTTAACCCTTAACCCTTAACCCTTAACCCTTAACCCTTAACCCTTAACCCTTAACCCTTAACCCTTAACCCTTAACCCTTAACCCTTAACCCTTAACCCTTAACCCTTAACCCTTAACCCTTAACCCTTAACCCTTAACCCTTAACCCTTAACCCTTAACCCTTAACCCTTAACCCTTAACCCTTAACCCTTAACCCTTAACCCTTAACCCTTAACCCTTAACCCTTAACCCTTAACCCTTAACCCTTAACCCTTAACCCTTAACCCTTAACCCTTAACCCTTAACCCTTAACCCTTAACCCTTAACCCTTAACCCTTAACCCTTAACCCTTAACCCTTAACCCTTAACCCTTAACCCTTAACCCTTAACCCTTAACCCTTAACCCTTAACCCTTAACCCTTAACCCTTAACCCTTAACCCTTAACCCTTAACCCTTAACCCTTAACCCTTAACCCTTAACCCTTAACCCTTAACCCTTAACCCTTAACCCTTAACCCTTAACCCTTAACCCTTAACCCTTAACCCTTAACCCTTAACCCTTAACCCTTAACCCTTAACCCTTAACCCTTAACCCTTAACCCTTAACCCTTAACCCTTAACCCTTAACCCTTAACCCTTAACCCTTAACCCTTAACCCTTAACCCTTAACCCTTAACCCTTAACCCTTAACCCTTAACCCTTAACCCTTAACCCTTAACCCTTAACCCTTAACCCTTAACCCTTAACCCTTAACCCTTAACCCTTAACCCTTAACCCTTAACCCTTAACCCTTAACCCTTAACCCTTAACCCTTAACCCTTAACCCTTAACCCTAACCCTTAACCCTTAACCCTTAACCCTTAACCCTTAACCCTTAACCCTTAACCCTTAACCCTTAACCCTTAACCCTTAACCCTTAACCCTTAACCCTTAACCCTTAACCCTTAACCCTTAACCCTTAACCCTTAACCCTTAACCCTTAACCCTTAACCCTTAACCCTTAACCCTTAACCCTTAACCCTTAACCCTTAACCCTTAACCCTTAACCCTTAACCCTTAACCCTTAACCCTTAACCCTTAACCCTTAACCCTTAACCCTTAACCCTTAACCCTTAACCCTTAACCCTTAACCCTTAACCCTTAACCCTTAACCCTTAACCCTTAACCCTTAACCCTTAACCCTTAACCCTTAACCCTTAACCCTTAACCCTTAACCCTTAACCCTTAACCCTTAACCCTTAACCCTTAACCCTTAACCCTTAACCCTTAACCCTTAACCCTTAACCCTTAACCCTTAACCCTTAACCCTTAACCCTTAACCCTTAACCCTTAACCCTTAACCCTTAACCCTTAACCCTTAACCCTTAACCCTTAACCCTTAACCCTTAACCCTTAACCCTTAACCCTTAACCCTTAACCCTTAACCCTTAACCCTTAACCCTTAACCCTTAACCCTTAACCCTTAACCCTTAACCCTTAACCCTTAACCCTTAACCCTTAACCCTTAACCCTTAACCCTTAACCCTTAACCCTTAACCCTTAACCCTTAACCCTTAACCCTTAACCCTTAACCCTTAACCCTTAACCCTTAACCCTTAACCCTTAACCCTTAACCCTTAACCCTTAACCCTTAACCCTTAACCCTTAACCCTTAACCCTTAACCCTTAACCCTTAACCCTTAACCCTTAACCCTTAACCCTTAACCCTTAACCTAGCGTTCTTATTGAAAGTCATTCGCAAGATTGTTCGCATGCGATTGGTGTCTCATAGGTTAGAAGTGGCCTTGTTGATACCATTCGTATGCCATGAGATAGAATGGAGGCGCAGTCCACTCTTGTTGAGGCTTATGTGCCCGTGATGAACAAATAGAAGGTGCGCTTTGCAGATCTAGAAGGCTGAAGACTGCTCTGAACGTGAAGGGCATCATTTCAAGTGTGCACTGGTTTTCGTACCAAGTAAGAAGATTAATACCACTATCACTGCGAAAGAATATGAAAAGGGGGCAATGTGTGCTTCTTTGGCGGAGGAAGGATGGGAGCATGGGTTGTAAAGTTCGTGTACGCAAGTAAATGAGAGCGTGATAGTGGTTGGTCGCCTAGTTCGGGCTTTGGGTGTTTTTGTTTCTTACGCAAACGTTCGCGTCTAATGCTTCGCAAGATAATCGTGATGTTGCAGACGAGAAGTCATCAACAGTGAGGAAAATGAAAGGTCACGCCGTAGTGAAAAGGTTTTTAAAGAACGTCAAGAGCGGAAAGGAATAGATGGCGTGCACGTGGGAGGTAATGGAAGAGCCTTGTAGGCAGGCTGTGTTGTGTGCAGCAACAAGAGCTGTCATAGAGCGGGTAAAGGAAAAAAATAGATGTTCGGGCAGTGGAGCAGAAAGAAGTGCTCTACCAGTTCCCCATAGATACCGCTGATGGCTGTGGCGCTGAAAAAGTGCATGAGAGCGCAACCCGCGTTGCCAAAGGATGAGGAAAGAGGTATTTGTGGAGGTGTGCACTCGTGATGAATCTTCAGGAAAAGGCGAAAGGGAGACAGGTGAATACTAGATGTTGCGCTCATTCGCGCACAAATGCTTCTCCATCGCTGTAGGTGATCACCGGAGAAACCACATAAGACTGACTAAAACAGAAGTTGAGTCGATCACGTTCCACAGCGCGAGACGGAGATGGAATGAAGAGGGCACTGAGACCGAATTGTAGTTTGTGGCACGAAAGAGAGCAATCTCGCCGGTAGCTTCGCTGACATTGGTGAGAAAAACGTGAAAGGTTAGCGGAGACGAGAGCTTTCAGTGTTGCAGGAAGCGCTAGAAGCAGGCCATCGGAGGAAGTGAGGTAGGTCAATTGATGCATTGATCGCGCTCAACAACAGCAAGAGGTGTCAGGGGCGATGATTAAGGAGGCATCAGATTAACTCACACTGACCCGAGAGGAAAAGCATTCGGATCTAGCAACTGCAGAAGATTGTCGTCCTTCCCGAAGCTTTGGTGCACCAGCAAGCGCTTTCACGATCCTGGCCGCTTCACTTCCATTCAAGTAAGCTATGTCGAGGGCAAGACGAGCGTTGAGGCCATCAAGAATTTGCACAGCACCTGGAAGCGCGTCTATTGTTCTACAAGCGAAGGCCACGTCAGGCGGCGCGAGGCTCTCTAGCTGCAAATAGCCGCCCAAGTCGATTCCATGGAGCGAAGGGGGTGTGTCAAAGCCATTAGTGTCGTGCACACCAACTGCTTCTACGTGGATCTTTGGTAAAGCTGACGCTCCCGCGAGCGGCGCTAAGCTTTCCAGGTGCTGGCATCCATCAATCTCAACGCATCACAGCTGAGGGCAGGTATAAAGGTCATCGAGGTAGGCTACGGCACCCGAGCGCGCTTCAATCGTCTCCAGCATGGGGGCACCAGCGAACGCAGAAAGGCTTATTAGCTGCTCACGCGACTCGAAATTCACTATTTTTGCTTCGCGCACATGTTGAGGCCACTTACATTGTGCACACCGGTCCAGGAAACGTTAAGTGTTTTCAATTTGAGCGCGGCCGCCAGCGGCGCAAGACAGTGCAAGTTCTTGCAAGCATAGAAGTGGACGCGTGGGACGAATTCACACACCACCACGCCAGCACGTGTCTCGACCGGCGAATCACTTCCACAAAGCTCTTCCAGCAACGTGGCACAGGCGATCTCTCTGGCGTCAATCACTGCCATTGAAAGTCGCGCTAATCGGAGGTAAGTAAGGTCAGATAGGTTGCAAAGGAGGTGAAACGTAGCTTCGTTGTAGTTCTCTACGCAAAGCGAGTGCAGCTATGTCTCGTGCGGTGGGGTGACGAAGCGTAAAAAACAGGAAGCATTGTGGATGCTCGTTGCTCCAAGCTGCTTCGGCACACCTGGCTTAACGGGTGCCTGCGTCACGTTGGCATGCGTCATGTGCAGTGCCCTCACTTTTGCTAGCACTTTGGAGGAGGTGGTACGAAGGGCCCCCACGGCCGCACTGCCCCTTGCGCTTAGCAGTAATCCGCGCCTTCGGAGCCGCGAGCGGGTGAGAGAGATGAGTGTTTGGTAGTCATAGGAAGGTTCGAGAAGAGCGCCATCTGTACGGAAAACCGTCACTTGGCAATTCGACTATGAGGGTTGTCTTGTGACAGTTGCCCACGATCATTTCCGTATATATGCGTGCTCGGATGGGGCGGCCGCTAACTTCATGTTCGATTTCACAGCTGCAAAGGTGCACACTTCAGTCAGCAGATCTGCCTCGTTCGAGCAGAGAACCTGTGCTTCTCTGTTCCAGATTGCTTGGTAGTGGACATCGGCAAGTAAACTGGTGATCTGGAGCAATGAGTTCGATGGTTGAGTTCATGTGCACAGGCAGAGCAGATGTGTGGGGCTGACGCGGAGAAGGCAAGCGCGCGAAAAACAAGTGAATATCAACAGAGTATAGCTGAGGATTCAAAGAGGAAGAGAGACTCTTGAGGTTGTATGAGTCCTTACGGCAGAGATGTGTCATCTGTTCTCCACAAATACATCATCTGTATAGAGCATCGATGTTCAGAAATCCGATTCCTCGCCGTTTCACGGCGCCGATGTGCCCTTTACGTGAGAAGCGAGCGTTCCGTATGGAAACGAAAAAACGAATTAGAAACTTGGCCCTTGCACAAGGCTGGTGGAGACGTGACATAAGCGCAGGGTGAGTGTGTTCGCGCGCTAGCTTTCCTGTCAAGAACTTCATGGCAGCTGTACGTCTCTGGACCCAATGTCTTTGCATCACAAGCACCAGGTGAGCTCACAAAGGGTTTCAGAGGCTCTGTCTGTTGTTACAGCATTACCATTTGATATTTCCGCATTGCGGTTTGATAGTCATCATCTTTCAGTGCGCTCGCCATATTTAGTGGTCACTTAGTTGCTTACGGGTCCTCATCAGCACCTCAGAAGACGAAACATGCACGAAACAGGGAGAAAACAGAAAGAACAACAGCTGCGTGAATGGGCGTGTGAGTTTCGAAGGAAGAACAGATGGAATGGAGGCCTACTCGACACGGACACATCGAAACAGGCAGCGAAACATCGGCACCACTCAAGCCCCAAAGAGACATGGAATCAACCCTTTCCCTGCAGGGCGTTCGAGAACTTTACTTAGAAGAGAAAAAAGACCCAGCAATAAAACTCATACCCGCACATGCGCTTTGCCAAGCGTGCCGCCTACGAGAGCACAGACGCCCCCTCCAACAGAAGTTGTGCGCACAGTCGTGGACAACATCACAGAACGCGGAAAGCATCGAGAGGCATAAAGGCGCATCCGCGCATCACAGCGCTACAGTGCGTGTATGCGCTGTGGAAGTGTGGCCTGCGTTGGTCAGAAGCACAAGAGAAAGAAAAGCGGGCATCGGAAGCCGAGAGGAGTCGAAAAGAGAAGGCAACAAACGAGCGATACTGCAACAGATGGGCAGTGGCGAAAAGATGAGTGGCAGTGAGAAAGTCGGCAATGCATGCGTTCAGAGCGTGACACGATTCCTTCGCGGGCGCTACGACACCAACGGCGTTCTCTGCTTTTTCCTGCTCTCTTGAGCCCACTCGGACCCTGACCTGAGCCGATCTTATTCAGCTCCAAGGCGCCGCATTTCTTCCTCAAGCAGACGCTGCTGCTCGTCGCGCTTCGACGGCTTATCGACGTTCGCACGCTTGCGCCACGTGCGCTCGAACTCGTCTGCATCGTGAAGGAACTTGGAGAGAACAGCTTTCTCGTTCTGGCGGCGCTCGTACTCACGCCGGTGCTCCGCAAGGTAATTCTCACGTGCGGCCGCACGCTCAGCACGGGTGCGCTCCGCGTTCGCGGCCTCGTACTCCTTGCGCTTTGGAATCTCTAGCGCGCGGAGAGCGCGTTCGTAGAGGTTTGCCTGCAAGATCTCCTTTCGGTCATTGTCGATGGCTCGGCGCTTGTAGGCGGCAAGCAGGCGTGTGAGTTCATCCTCGAAGCCTGCGGCACTGCGATAGACAATAGATTCGTCCACCTTGAACCCTGAGTACTTGATACGCAGTTTCCGAAGCACCTCTTTAGCCCTCTCCTGCCGCTGCCGCTCGTGATACTCGGAGTACAGCTTGTGGATGTAGGCCTTGCGCATCTCCTCTTTCTTTGCCTCCTCTTGCTCGCGGCGCTCTGCAACAGCCTGCTCGCGCTTCCTGTCCTCGCTCTTCTTCGCCTCTTCAATGCGCTCTGCCTTGGAGTTCATGCAAGCCTTTTGCAGAGCATAAATGCTGCTGCTTCGCGCACGTGCAGCCTCCAGATCCTCAGCCGACGGTATCACTGGCCTCTTCGAGGACGAGGCGGCAACATGAGTGAAGTCGGAGTAACGACCCGACGTCGTCGCCAGCGCGGAGGCGGGGATCGTGACCACGTTGGACACGATCTTGTTGAAGTAGTTCAGCATTTTCGCCTTTGACGAGTCCCTGAACGATAGCGTGTTTGTGCGTGTGTCGATATCGACAGAAACGGAATCGTCCCCAAGGATGACGGGCTCGATGTTGTTCACGTATTCGGCCGCCGTCAGGTTGCCGTTGTACGCAGCGAGAGAGAGCACCTCCACGTAGTTACAACTGCCGGAAAGGACCTCCAGCTGGTACCGGAGAATCACTTTGTGTAGCTCGTTGCCGTAGCGAGCAAGGTCACTGTTGGCTGTCGTGAGTGCCGTCACACTCTTGTGCAGGCCAGTAAAGTCGGAGAAGTTGGGGTCCTCCAGGTTCGCGGCGATCTTCATAATCTCGTGCGACGCCAGCGTGTACACCCCCTTTGTCTTTAGGTTAGCGATGAGGCTGGTCTTTGTTGTGACGGGCGACTCGAATAGTTCGTCGATGCGGGCACTCTTCTCGCGGTAGTGGCCAAACGGGTCTAGCTCCATGTCGCCGTCGGCCACGCACAGCGACGCAAGCACAGCTCGAGCAGCAAGGGGGCCGCGCTTCTCCTGTCGCTTCATCGATGCAGCGACGGAGAGGCAGTATGCGTGATAGTTGTACACCGAGCACGTCCAAAAGATGTCACTCATTGTTTCATAGGCGCCAGATACCACATCGACAAATTCCTCGTTTCGCTGCACCTTATCGCACACGCGCTTTAAACACGACAGAACGTCAAAGGCGCCACCGTATTGCCGAAGACTGCAGATGTCGTTGAGTAGGCAGCACAGCGTCTCCACGGTCTCAGTCACTGCCGACGTGGAAGTCAGGAAGGCAGCACGCTCCTTCAGCAACTCCTGCACGGCGTTGCGCGACGCCGCATCGTCATGGTCATGGAGGTGGTCGAGCGCCATGTGGGACACAGCGCGCGACACAGCGCTCGAGATGTCCAGCACACAGGCGGATGCATTGAACTCCTTGCACATGGACAGAAACTGGCGGACTGTCTTGTTGTATATAAATGTCAGCTTTTTGGCAAAGCCAATGGTATTGTTGCCGCAGAAATGGCGGATGAGGCGGCGGAGCGCGGCGTGGCATGGGATGATGTGTCGCTTCTCGGCGAGTGCAGCAAGGGAGATGCCGTTCAATGCAGCCAGCATGCGGTCACCTTCAGTGGCATTGGTTTGCATTGCCTCTGCACGCTCCCTTGCCCGCGCACACATCTGACGAATGCGGATCATCACCGAGTCTACGATGCGCTGCACGCTCTCCTCCACATGCTGCGACCCACGAAGCCCGCTGCGGCACCGCCGAAGCACCTCGATCAGTTTCACGGGCTCCAGCTTCTCCTGTGTAAGACACAGATCCGCCAGGAGCTCGAGACATTCAAACCCCACCGGTGTGACTTGGTTGAAGCGCAGATGTGACGAGAGGGCATCGATGGCTTCTTTCACGTCATTGCTCTTCAAGTGCTCCTGTGCCTTGGATAGACTGCTGCGCGCTCGCGCATCAGAGGTTGCTGCACGGTCCATGGCTTCGCAGAAGTCAAAAGCACGGACAGAAGGCGAACAAACAAGTGTAGTAGGCTGATGTGCACCCGAGAGCCTCGGCAGAAGGGCAGATGGGAGTACAACGGCCGCAACGGAAAGCGAGAGGTCAGACGGGGTCTTTTTATCTTCGCAGTGGCAAACAGACAGACAGACACACTTAGAACGCGAACCGAGAAGAGAGATGAGTTAGAAGCTGCTTTACTTTTGGCCCAGTACAGTGGGACGCCCAAAAGTAAGTGATGGAGCGTCATGGAGAGAAAAAAAGAGTGAGAGGGAGATCAATAGCATCAGGACCTCGTTGCATGACAAGGAGAAGTGGGCCAGCGAAAAAGAGAGAGTCGTCCGGGATATAGCTATGAGTGCTTGGCATGTTTATATTGCTGGCCGGTGCTGCTACAGTATCCTGCTGCAGTCGTTGAGTGGGCCCCTATGCCGCTGACGAGTGGTAGAGGGGCTATGCAGTCCATGGAGAAGAATATTTGTTTTCTTTTTCATGCCATCCTCCTCGGAATCGATCGAGCCCATATCTCCGGGAACCATAAGTTTGACAAATCAAGTAGAGTATGAAATGCAATAGAGGTATACTAGCTCTCTTGTTGTGTCTCCGATTTCTGGCCTGCTCGCCACAGCGGCAGCAACGGTAGCGGAACCTGAGCAAAGAGGGGAGTGAGCGAGACATGCAACAAGCGAACGAAAGCCGTGCTTGACTCTTGGAGTGTGCGCGACGAATCAAAAGAGGAAAGAGAAGAGCGCCTAATGGGGAAAAGAAGAAAAGCATGCCGATGTACTCACCACTGCCAATGCATACGTCATAGAGAAGCGTGAAGTTCGCGCTGACACCAACATACACACACACACACACACACAATCGACCTTTTGGGGCAAGATGGACAAAAAAGCACTCGCGAACAACAGTGCCAGCAAAGCGGCAAAAAATACTGTGTGGAAGAGGCTGAGCCGACCAATCGCCGCTTCAAGTATTGTCGGATAGGAAGCAGACGGTCTCAGCACTGAGACATAGAAGTGTCCTTTGCCCTCAAAAGAACTAAACCATAACGACGAAGGTGACAGCGAACGTATGCTCAGGGAAGAGGACTGCCCGGTTGTTCACCAGTTTTCACATCAAATATGGCGCAAATTGCAGTAAATGGTCTGGTTGTAAATGCTGCAATCGGTGTTGGAAAGAGCGCTAGAGACAAAGGCCATGTTTTCAAGGCGTGCCGGAAATGTCATGAGTCTTCGATCAGACACAGTTAGCTGCCATGCCACACGTTCATCCATTGTCGGAAGCTGCTGCACTTCATAAGCCCGCTGCACCAAATCTCGGCGCTCCACACAGCCCCTGCACTCACTGTCACGATCTCGGATTAACTGGTTCAGCTCCTTAGAGGAGAGTGAGTTGAGGTGGTCTAGGGATGCATTGGGAGTCGACGACGACGGCAGCCCGCGAGTGATAGCACGAAGTGTTTCCTCGTCGCTCGATCCAATATGACGCCGCTGCAGCAAAAACGTTTGCTCAGGAGGTACTTCGATTAGCAACGATGCTCTCCCTAGCAATGCCCAGATAGAGAGGGTGAGCACGCCAACTAAAAAGTACAGCGACTTTCGCGCACGCATTGCCTGGTACGCACCTAACTGTACCGCCTATAATAAAAAGGTCCTCTAAACGAGGGCCCTTCGCTAACTGGAACGCTCTTGGTAAGCCGCCTCTACCCAGTGATTAAACTGCAAAACATCATTCACAAAGAAAGCAGACAGAGAGAAGAATACCGGAAAAGCATTATCGCTACTCAGAAGAAAGATATGCACATGGCTGCATTAAGAGTCATACGGCCGCAGAAGATATACCCACATCCAACTGCGCCCAAAAGACCTTCGCTAAAAACTACCTTTTTTTTTATTCTCCTCACAGGGCACCCGAGCACAATCACCACTAAATATAAGCCTAATTATCCACAGCTCGCGCCGCCCTCCCCCTCTGCTGCACCGAGGCGGCATCGCCGTGGTCCAGGGCGAGCCGGCCGGCCGCCAACTCGAGTCATGCACCTAACGGCTCCTCCTCCTCTTCTGCGCAGACGCGCGGCGCCTTTGACACCAAGCCGACTTGGACAGACTGCGCGCCGCGATCCAAGCGGGGCCGCGCCCACGGTCCTGCTCGAGAGCGGAGGCGGTGGCGTCTATCATGCGGCTAGCAACGGAAGGAGCGGGCACATGCCGCGCAACCTCGAGCAACACGGCAGCCCGCTAGACGTCGGAACGCGCCGAGGCTTTGCACCCTGTCAGCATGCCACGCCGTCCCCTCCGTCGCCTCACCAGCTCAGCAGGCGCTCTCTTTGATGTGTGGACGCTCGCACCCAGGCACGTCGTGCCCCGCCGCGTCGCACCTCGTAGTGCGATTGGGGTGGGAGGGAGGTGGGTGCCGGCTGGCGCCCGAGATCGGTGGCCCCGTCCGTAGCCCATGCAGTGGGCACCGGCGCCCCTGGCACTGCCGATTCGGCAGTCTTGCCAGACTTGTTGCTGTGCCCCACGCGTGATGAGCAAAGACACACTGAAAGGACAGGTGCGCACGCGACCTGCGGCAGGGACCCACACCTGCGTGCCTCTTGGAGCGCCCACAGAGCCCGTGCTGCGCTCCCCACCCGACGCACTGAGAGGTGTCCCCTGCCATCAGTTGACCCGTGGTCGTGCAGAGAGAAGGAGAGACTTCTTCAGATGGCTCCAGGGTAGGCCGGCGCACGCGCGCACACACCAAGAGAGAGACACGCAGCACAAGGGCAAACAGAGTGCATCCGCAGCGCAATAGAGCGGGCACATCGGGGAATATTTATATAGAGAGAGATAGAGAAAGAGCTAGACCGATGCGGCAATGAAAGTAAAGCGGCAGAAAGTCCAACGAGAGCAGCGGCGAGAACGCGGTGTGATGGAGATGATCCGCACCGACCGAGGCCAAGTCGCCCACTGCAGATAGGTCATCTCGCGATCCCCTCAGAGAGGGCGAGAGCGCAGAGGAGCCGCAAGGCAGCGGCTGAGACAAAGCTAAAGAGAAGGCCATTCGAGCGCGGCGCGGTACTTTGCAGCCGCACAAACGCACACACACACACACATGCCTGTTAATATATATGCATGACTCTATACACATGTATACATCAGCACATACAGACGCACTCGGAGAGGAGCTCTCTGCAGCACAGTCTGATCCACCCGGTAAAGGTGGGAGGCGGCCAGAGGGCCAGAAATTAAAAGATGAGAGGCAGAGGGGCTCGCAGTCACCCGGCGGGGGAGTCCGGCGGGCTGACAGGAAGCACAGAGGAGAGAATAAATACAAAAGGGAAAAGGGCGGCCGCAGAGACGTTCAGCGTTCGGCCATCCGTCACAGCGCAGCAAAAGACAAAAAATGCGCACACACTGTCGCGGGCACATAAGAGAAAAAACACAAATGCGGACTCCCAAAGACCGCCGATACTCTCAGAGGGGGGCGCGGCGGCCTGCGCACTGCCCCACCCCCCTCACTCCGCGCAAAGTTAGAGAGAGAGGCCGCAGAGGCTGGCCCGTCCTCGCCACGGCTCAGAGGCCGAGAGACATGGGACAGCCTGGTGGGGAAGGCACTCGGCCTCGAAGAGGGGGAAAGATACATCAACGCACGAAGTCGAGGTCAGAGCAAGGAAAGCATGCGCCGCAACGGCAGGACACGGAGCAGGCGCGAGACACGAGAGCGCGCCATGAACGCCCGGAGGACGGCGCCGCGACGTTGGCGACCGGTGCAATAGGGCCAGCGGTCTCGTGAAGGGAGGAGCACACCCTCACACAGCGCACAGCACGCGCACATCGTCCTGCCCGCCGCGCGTCACGTGTCGCTTCCCTCCACCCGCCTGCACCGTCACACATCACCGCAACGCCGACACTGCTCCAGCGCACCCCACCCGAGCTGCGCCGCCTTCGGGCAGGCGCACACGCAGGTCGGCACAGGCGCGTGCGGCAGGGGCGCACGCACACTCCTCCAGACTACCACTTACCAGCTGCCTGCTCCGAGGCCGGCTGCACCGCATTCGGCAGGCGACGGTGTTCGAGGTTCAACGGCATTCTCACCACAACAACTTCTAAAGACGTGCTCGCGCTTACGCTCCGTGAATCGAGCTCCTCTGAAGCCCGGCGTGACGACTGGTTCGCGAACGGCACAACCTCATTCGCGAGATCTGGCTCACGAACATTTCGGCATCTCGCTGGCACCATCGTCAGCTGGCGCTCACACTTAAGCACGTGTTCGACGTGTCGCCGTAGTAGTCGTACCCCTTCGTCACCTCGTCGTAGCGGATGTCGGACAGCCCGGTGTGGATGCCGACGCGCACGCGCAGCCCGCGCCACAGCGCAGCGTACTCCTCCTCGCTCAGCCGCGCAGTCGGCGGCTCGTAGCCGCCCACCGTGTCCACACGCCCAAGCTCGAACTCGCGGTACGCGCCGTCAAAGCACTCAGTCCCCCAGTCGTGCGCAAGCAGCCTCGTCTGGATCTCGCACGCAAGGCCCACAGCGGTGTGCGCGTCCTTGCACGCAATCATGAACGAGTCGCCGATCGTCTTCACCTCGTAGCACCGGTACTTCTTGATCAGCTGCCGGATCACGCGGTGGTGCGCAGCAATCGCGTCAGTCATCAGCTGCGGCAGCGCCGCCCACAGCGCAGTGCTGCTCTCGATGTCCGTGAAGATCAGCGTCACCGGCCCGTCACTGTCCCTCGGCGCCGCGTCGTTGTCGCGGCTGTCAATGCAGCAGTACAGGAGCAGCGTGCAGCCAGCAATCAACGCTACGCCACCCACGACGGAGCCGATGATGATAGCGTTGCGCTGCATGGGCGCCAGTGCACCCAACCGCTCACGCGGCCGGTACTCCATCAACGGCGTTTCAGGACGAGAGGTCCGAGGCACCTTCGGATCCAGCATCCGCTGCATCGACGAGATGCTGATGCCCGACGCACCATAGTTGTCCCTCACGCACGAGTTCCCGCTGGTCGTCTCCGTGCAGCTCCAATCAAAAGGGCCGAGTGCTAAGCCGTACGTCGTGAATACACTGTTGATGTACACGTTCTCCGTCAGCGCTCTCGAGTTCACTATATCCACTGCGGCGACCACCTCCTGAAGGAAGCCGGTAATCACCAGGTCACGCAGCAGCGACGGCGTGTGGTTAGCGGCGTCGGGGTACATACTGTGGAACATCGCAAGGAGCGGCGACGCAGCCTCTGCTTCAGTCGAGGTGTCGCTCCACAGTGGCACACTGCTGAACGACATCAGCCGCGACTGCACAGATGTCGGCTGCATGGAGAACGCCTCCACAAGCTCCTTGTAGTACATCGACAAGTCGTCGAAGCACACCATAATAACGGCAGCCGGGTTCTCCGCAAGGAAACTCGCCATGCTGGCGCCGTCGCCGCCCGTCATGCCAATGACGAAGTTGATGCCCCTCCTTTCGGCTACGCCACTCAAGCTGTCCGTGAAAGCGGCGCTGACGATGGACGGGTCCGGTACGTTGAAGGTGCCTGCCGTCTTGAACAGGAGCTCAGCTATTTCGCCCACCTCATCTGCCGAGTAGCCGCGCAGCACCACACTCATGCTCGAGCCCACAGGCGCAGCGGCCCTCACAGCGTCGATGTTCGAGTACAGCACGTACATCTGCTGCTCCAGCGTCGGCATCAGGTACACGTGGCTCATCTTCTTCGTCAGCAGGCGTGGAGGGGAGTGCAGCGGGTTCACCACGAAGGCCCCGCCCGTGTCAAGCAGGGGCACCATGGGCCCAGCGACGACGTCCACGGAGTAGTTCGCCACCTCCGCGTCAAACAGCAGCTGCGCTGTCGCTGTCGTCGTACTCAAGGAGAACGCCTTCAGTGTGTACCCCTTGCATTGGCTCGTATGGAAAGCGCTGGGCATCATAGTCGTGATCTGTGCGCTCGCCTCCACCAGCTTTGGGTAGTCCTGGGGCAGAAGTGCCAACACTCTCACCGAAGTTGTGATGTCCGTAGACGATGAGGTGCACTCCGACTGTGGGTAAGAAAAAGTCGTGCCGTGCACGACCCCCCACGCTAAGTCCTTCAGGACTGTCAAGACCGACGCATGGCCGCCTTGGTTGCAGTTGCACACCGCGCCCAGCATCTGCGCGAGCGGTTCGCACGGGCCACCATAGTCGCCCAGGATGTAGTCGCCGCCGATGATGTACCGACTCTGGCTAAACAGCCCGGCCTTGTACGCTGACCGGCTCACAATCCAGTCGGACCGCTCCAGCGTCTGCTGCACAAGCGTTGCGGACAGCCACCCCATCTCCATAAGCTGCGAAAGACTCGGATGCTCTTTAAAGAACGTGTCCACCGTGTACTTCCCCTTAAGTGGCACCGCAGACCGCCCGTTCTCCGCCACCGCATTGGTAGCCTCGTCGTCCGGCCAGTAGTCGAAGCTGCCCGAGTTTTCGATGTAGTTGCTCATCTGCTCCTTGAACATCCTCGTGTACTTCCACCTCAGGTCAAGCACCGTGGACGCCGTAGTGCTCATGAGGATTTCACCGTCCTTCGGCGCGATGCTGCCCGCGCGCAACAGACGCTTGTAAACGTCGAACACAACCCGCTGCAGCATCGAGCAGCAGATGATGTATGCAGACGACGTACGCGGGTCCGTCAGCGCCTTTTCGAGGAAGCGCACCACCTGCTCTGCGGGCGCGACCCACAATATGATCACCTGCGGGCGCGTGTTCGCCATCGCATCAAAGACGCGCTCGTCAACGTCGACGTCGACTTTTGAGAACGGCACAGAGTACACCGCCGCCGGATCACGCTGCAGGGACGCGAACTTCGTCTGTATGTAAGCCAGCTCCTCTTCGCCAAACTGCGTTCCGCTCAAGTACATGAAGGCGACACGGCGAGCGCGGATTGTGGTGATGGTGTGCATTAGGATACTCTTGAGCTCCGACATCGGCTCGGCGCGTGTGAAGTACACGGAGCTACTCCAAGTGCGCACAGCGGAGGAGCCCGTAAAGGGCGCCATCAGCATCACCCCGGATTTCGCCACCTCCGCATCCTTTAGAAGCATTGAAAGGCGGCCGTCCAAGTATGGCCCAAGCACCGCGAGCAGCTTCTCTTGCCGCTTGAGGGCGTTGAGAACAACCGCTACTATATCAGTCATGTCGTCCTTATCCGGATCGGGCTGAAGGATGACGATCGGCCGCCCACCAGCAGCCCTGTAGTTGGAGTTGTAAAACGCCATGTCCATACCCTTCCACAGGGCCTTGGCGTCCTCCTCGGTGAGGGCATCGGTTGAGTACATGGCGTTCAGCAGATACACCGGCTCTAGCCCGTCGTCACGGGTGGCCCCAGCCAGCACCCGCGGCGCGCTGCAGAGCAACACGCACGCAACAGCAGCTGGAACAAGCAGCGCGATGACGCGCAGCCGCGCGGCCTGACGGGACGCGCAGTCGCCGGCACGGCAGCGCCGCGGGCACCCGCTGTCGAGTGAGCGAGTGCACATGGGACTAACAAGAAGAACCACAGAGCAGCGGAGAGAAAGGGGGAGAGAGGCACAAAAGAATACGCGAGCACCGCAGTACGCACGCGACGTCGCTAGCGTAACAGCAGAGAAGCAGCGTGGCACCAGAGAAAGTGGCGCGGGACAGGGGGCGATGGGGGTGTGCACAGCCACACGCACACACGCGTGGGACAGAGAGCGCCGCACGGCTGCGCAGCGGAGGGGAGGGAGCGGTGAAAAAGAAGGCAGAGAAACGCAGAACACAAGTGCGCAGAAAGCGACGTGTGCGCAAAAAGGGGGGAGAGGGACCAACGAGGAGGACCGCTCACGCGCCCGGGAGGCGGAGGCGGAGGCGGAGCGCCGAGTGCAGGAGGGACGGCGCCACACACCCCGCACAGCGCCAGGCAGCGTGTGCAAGACGCGAACAAGCGCGAGCGACTTGAGCCTCGACTGCTCCTATTTAGGTGCCGCTCTCCCGCTTGCCCTCAAGAGCGACGCGGACAGCGTGGCGTCACCGAGGCGCTGTGGGGTGTGTGGCGGAGAGAGCTCGCAATTCACAGTCGAATGCGCCGTTGGCGGTGTGATCGATCGGCGCAGTGGGAGAAGTGCTTATAAGGTCTACGCGTGTGTATGCGGAGAGGGCGCACAGATGCATGAGGAGGAGTGGGAGGCGGAGGCACGCGAAGTGAGCAAAGAAAAGGAGGCGGCGGAGTCACATAAAGGGCAGCAGGACGCTGCAGCCACACCGCATCCGTCGTGTCGGTCCCCGCCTAGCACGCATGATCGCGCGGGTGGTGCTCAGATGATTGGATGCGTGCGCGCGTGCCTGTATCGTGCACTCACGCCACCTGCTCTGCCGCGCAGGCACACAGACAGGGTGGGGGCACACAGGCACACAAGTACTAACGTTGCCCGCCCACGCGTGCCCCTCAGTCTGATCCGGCAGCTGCCGGTGCTGCTGTTCTGCAGCCATGAATGGAAGGCCTTCATTCGCTGTCCTTACCGTTGCCGCCACACGCAGCTCGCCACTTTCTCCCACTTATCGCTGTTGCCTCGAGAGCATCCCCGCACGCTTTTCGGGCAGTACCGCTGCTGCAGGGGAGAGCATCTATGGAGAGACGTGCGGCACGCAGCAGCAAGCGGGAGGAGGTCCAAGTCGTCGCCATCGCGCCCTCCCTACTCCGCCGGGGACACTGGGCGAAGCCGTGCAGAGAGCCCTCAGGCACGCACGGCGCGCATGAGAATGGCGAGCACACGCAAAGGCTCACAGGAGCACTTCGAAATCGCCGTTTCCATTGCACCTTCAGTCGAAGGCGCTTACCCCACGCAAATACATCTAAAACATGTCTGTACATGCACACGCACACACTCAGCTCGCGCCGCCCTCCCCCTCTGCTGCACCGAGGCGGCATCGCCGTGGTCCAGGGCGAGCCGGCCGGCCGCCAACTCGAGTCATGCACCTAACGGCTCCTCCTCCTCTTCTGCGCAGACGCGCGGCGCCTTTGACACCAAGCCGACTTGGACAGACTGCGCGCCGCGATCCAAGCGGGGCCGCGCCCACGGTCCTGCTCGAGAGCGGAGGCGGTGGCGTCTATCATGCGGCTAGCAACGGAAGGAGCGGGCACATGCCGCGCAACCTCGAGCAACACGGCAGCCCGCTAGACGTCGGAACGCGCCGAGGCTTTGCACCCTGTCAGCATGCCACGCCGTCCCCTCCGTCGCCTCACCAGCTCAGCAGGCGCTCTCTTTGATGTGTGGACGCTCGCACCCAGGCACGTCGTGCCCCGCCGCGTCGCACCTCGTAGTGCGATTGGGGTGGGAGGGAGGTGGGTGCCGGCTGGCGCCCGAGATCGGTGGCCCCGTCCGTAGCCCATGCAGTGGGCACCGGCGCCCCTGGCACTGCCGATTCGGCAGTCTTGCCAGACTTGTTGCTGTGCCCCACGCGTGATGAGCAAAGACACACTGAAAGGACAGGTGCGCACGCGACCTGCGGCAGGGACCCACACCTGCGTGCCTCTTGGAGCGCTCCTCTTTCTATGTGGTTGGTGCTGTGCGCCATGTCGAGGCAGTGCGAGTCAGCAACAGCAGCCGGGCCTGTTTTACCGTCCCGTGGCCGATTCAGTTGCCCTCGAAACAGGTCAGGCCACACCTCCATATCGTCACACACAGAGCGGTGGCTGCAAGGAAGGGTGTCGCCACCTCTTGCTACTGAACCTATGAGCGCACCTCCCGTTGCCAACCAGCGCGGCGCTACAGACTCAATGGCTCTCCGGGCCACCATGTCAGTGTGCTGCGAGTACTGGTGCTTCGCAAAAGAGGACAACCGCTGCTCGCGTGCCGACCGCTCCCTCTTTGTCAGCAACGCCCGCCTACAGTCTGCAACGGAAGGACGCCCTGAAGGGCGCACGACCGCGGCCCGCGAGAGAGGCATGTGCGCGCGGGCTGCCAAGGGACCGATGCCTGCATCCCAGTGTGAGTACTGCCCAGGCGGTGTGGCAGCACTGCGATCAGGCATGTCCGCCCCCCACGCCTCATGTGCAGGGCAGCCGTCTCGCGTGTTTGAGGAGGCAAGACAGGCGGGTGCGACGCAGAAGTACCACGTTTCGAGAGAGTAATCCGGCCTCTTCGCGTGCGTCTCTGTTGCCTGCGTATTTCGGGGTACCCGCAAGCACTTCCGCAGCCTTGCCGTGGATAGACTCAGGGGCCCTCCCGCTGCTTGCAGCGGCTCCGTACCACAGCGCAGCGATGCCTCACAGCGGCTCTGACTCGCCCAGTCCCATGTGCAAGGGGCGGTGGGGAACCCCTGGCGGGCCGCACTCATGCGACCACATGGCCCCCAGCCCGCCAGCACGAGCCGTCCCTACCTTGATGACCTCCAGAGCGCGTTCGCCATTGCAACGTATCGCCAGCAGGTCCGCGCCTCTCAGCGCATCCATCCAGCAGAGCATCCCAGCAATTTGCGGCGCCGCGCGACAAGGAGCATGCGCGGCACTTCTGGGGGGAGGGGGGAGGTGCTCGACTCCACAAAAGACCACCGTGCCCGTTGCGCCGCCCTCCAGCCGGCGAACGGCATCATGGCTCGTCGGCCATCCTTGTCGGTGGAAGAAGCAATGAGCGCGGGGCCATCAGCGAAAAAGGCGTCGTGCAGACCGGCGCTCCTTTTGCGCTGCGCACTCAGCATGAGCACCACCGTGATGAGAGGAGCAGGGCCCCAAGCGCATGCCTGCAGCGCACCGCCTGCACGTGTGGCCGTCCTTGGCCACTCTGCGTCGAGGCAAACATAGACGCAACGACCGTGTGAGAAACACACGGCTCAGCGAGTAAGACACAGGCCGTAGTTCAGCCTCGGCAGCGCCGTGACGATAGCACTGCCATTTGCCGAGCCCAGCGCACGGGCGGTGCCTGACTGGCGCAGTCCTCCTGTGTAGGAGCGGAGGCCCAGGGGGTCAACGGCAAGGAGGTGAGGGCCGGAGCCAGAGTGCTGGGGTCGCAGCCTCTTCTCGACGCAGTCATGCAGCCCGTCACGAAATGTTTAGTTCGACGAGCACAGGCCGCTGGTCAGCGCCGCAGGGTGGCACGGCGCGGTACCGACATCGGGTTCCTGCCGCTTCAGGAGGGGCACAGTGAGCACCTCTCCCTACGTGGCGCGCACCCTGCCGGTGGTCACGCACTCGCTGACCATGCTCCGCACCGCACTGTCGCCGTGCGACAGGAGGGCTTTGGCACTCTCCCAGTGAGCGCCGTCAGCGCCACGCACGATGCCGCCAGCGGGCCTCACTGAGTACCATCCCCAGACCACCCGCCATGTTCGGTTCGATCGGCCTGGGGCTGCGCACTGGCGGGGCGCAAACGGGAGCTGATGAGCGCCCCGGATTCCCATCGGCTCGTGCGTCACAATCGGCCAAACATCCACTAAGTAATCGTATGTCAACGAAGTGCACAGTCGCCCTCCCCTCCCCCATTATTATGCCTATTCTAAAAAAGCGACATGTGTCACAGAGTCATCTTTTTTTCATGCAGAGCTAGTAGGGTTGCAAGCAGAAGCGTTTCAGGAGATGAGCGGTGCTTTACGGAGGCCCGTGAACCGGGCGGTGAATGAACCACTCGTGACTCCAGAGGCAGCGACTCACGTGGAGAGACATGAAAAAGGACCGAGAAACCCTTAAGCACCAAGCACAACTGCACTGCTGTCAAAGCAGCACGCCCCTTTGCCTGGCCCTGGATGACAGGACCGCATGTCACGGCAGAAACGTCGGGGACGGCAGTTGTATTCGACAGAAAATGATACACAAATGGGGAGACGACGGCGGACGAGGCGCGCACGAGAGCATGCTACAACAGGATATCCCCACGGGCGGCAAGTTCGTGTCGGTGACGACCGTAGTTGCCGGTGCATCCAGGAGTCTTCACCATTACCCAAAAGAAGAAAAACGCGAGGCCACAAAAAAAGTGCCACGCGCTGTGGCACATGCGGTACTTGTCAGCGCGGTCGTCGAGCCCAAGGAAGAAAAAGACAAGAGCAATACTGAACAACAAGGAGCCCAAGGCCAGCCGCCGAATACAGACCGACGGGATGCGGTGATCGATGAAGCAATGCTTTACGACAGGAAACAGGCTGAAGCACAGAACTGGTGCGATAGTAAACCGCACATCCCATGGGTGCTTCTGCTGGACTATAAGGGTAAAGAAGATGCAGAAACATTTGCAGCACATCTCCACAAAGGGGTTTTGAAAGCAGCAGAGGTATACCTGCCAGATGCCCATCATCGAGATGGCGCCAATGTTGTCGAGACGATGCCATTGCATCTCGCTGAGGAAGATCGGCGTGTTGAAGCTCTCCGTCGTGTGATACATGAAGGAGACGACCAGGCCAAAGATTGAGCAGCAGAGCTCAAATACGTACTGTCGTTTGTAGAAAACATACGGCGTGGGAAGCAGCGTGAGGTGGCTCAGCACCGTCATGATGAAGAGAATGGCAGGACTCTCGCCTTCTCGCATTGCATTCGAGTTGGGGTCGGGACTGGTGTGAGGCAGCAGAAAGAAGGACAGTAGTGAGGCGGTACGTCTACAAAGAGGGTGCTAATCCATGTCTTTCTGCCTGTGTAGCTATTCGTCTGCGATTGTGTTCCTGTAGTTGGCCGACGAACCCGCTGATACAACGTAAACTCAACTGTGTATGACAGGGGTGAGCGCACGCGCATTTTAACGCGAGAAGCAGAGGTGGATAGGGGGAGAGAAGAGAAGAAAAACTATGGATTGCGAAGAGCACTGCTATGCGCAGTCCTTACGGAGGATAAGAATTTAAGGCAGCGCTACCGCCGTCGTTAATGAGACGGCGGCATGTCACTCCCACACTCTTACGCAATTTTTTCCTTCTTCTCTTACTGGCTAAACAGCATCCTCATGAAGCTCCTTCGCGGAAAGCGGGGGATAAGAGAGCGTGAAGCTGATGTGGGAAGAGATGAGGCTCGTAAAGGAGACCAGATCAACGCATCAGAGAACGGAGGCGCCTAATCTATCCAGTGGAGAGAAGGTGCATCAGTGGGTTTTTTCCTCGTCGTGCCTCTGCGCCCCATGTGCTAGCGGTGTGCGGAAACAAGCCGCCTATCTCCAGAAACCTGGAGAGCGATCAAGAGAAGCGTTATCCCTTTCACGCGAGTCTCAGCTGTTCATCGGACTCATTGCACGTCGTCGCCGCCACCTCTTGATGGGGGCCACGCACATCACAAGTTCAGTTCGTCAAGATCAAATCCCCACACCGTGGCAAAGGGAGAAGGCTCCGCTCTCGACACACGAAAGAGTGCAGCGCAGAGAGGTGAAAGAAACATCGTGACGGTGGAGCGAATACCGATGAGCACGTGAAATATGCACAGCAAGCTGATTCTGCTACCGAGTCCCATGTCGCAAAATGCTTAACTGAGGGCGAATGCTGTCAGACAGGTGATGGGGTGTCTTGGGAGCAGCTGTTGGCGGCGATTGGGGTGAAGAAAAGGCGCGACCCCTGGGCCTCTCGAGCCGGCAGAGTCACAGGCGGAGAAGTGTAGCAGAAATGCTATTTAACGACCTCCCGCGCTATGAGAACAGCGAACAGGGTGCAGAACTGTAATTGTGGGAGAGCCTTTACGTTGGACAGATCACACTTGCCGACTGCAGCAGGAGCACGCCAACACAATTCCGCCACAATTGTTCAGCGGGTGCTGGCGCGATCTCGGCAGACACCATATCGTCTTCAAGCACATGTGCGAGTGACGAAAAATAAAACAACACTCACAGCGAGCTTGTGGACGACCCACATGCAATGCGCCTTGCAGCGTGCGGTAAAGCCCCCCTAAGTCTCCGCTTGGGAAGTGGAAGATGATGGGCGTGAGCAGTGCAGCCCATCTCAACGCGCCGGGACGGATAGGAAAGCTTCGAAACGGGGAGGTGTCCGTCACTCATAAAGGATGGCCACGCCTTCTAGATTACCTGACCAATTGGCTGCAGTGAAGGAGTGGCACACATCAAGACCACTTCCACAGCTGAGATGAAGAGGCAAAGAAACGTAGACGGAGAGAGAGGCGCGATCGCGATATCAGAAGCCTGGGTGAAAACCTACAGAGTGACGCTGCGAACGTTTTGCTATTTGGCGAGTAAGCTGAATGTGTGTGTAGCGGAACAGAGATGTCTCTGAGGGGACTGAATGTACGCCATGGCTGATCCAGCTAGCGTTTTTTGTCTCTTCCTTATATGAAGAGACCCTTCTTGCAGTTGCCCTATCGCCTACGAGGCAGCGCTGTTCCAATAGCAGAAGAAATGGAAAAGAGGAGAGGTGCGTCCCATCATCGGCATATTGGTGGAAAGGGGAGAGGCAAATATTTTTCCGCTGCGCTAAATCCCACACGCTTTGCCCATTTACTGTCTCCGAGAGCAGTGTGCATCTGCCCAGCGGAAGTCTACAAAATACTACGCGTGCTGGGGATTTTCATTCAGCAACGCTACCCGGTGGAGTCGCGGCTCTGGTGACAATTTCGGTGCATCGAAATGTTTGAACAATAGAGGATCTCTGAATCAGCGTAGCAAAGCGTCCTCACATATGACTCTGCGAGCCACTGGGAGCCACTGTGAAGCGCAGTCGCTGTTGTTGGAAAGCACGGGTCTTTGAAGTCCAAAGAGCTTCTCGCATATTCGGGTAAAAGTTGAAAGCGAAAAAAAAATGAGAGAGACGCACACGAAGAAGAGTGCTAAGAGCCAAAACAGCGACAATTGTGAAGCGCACCGGGTGCTTGGGTGATAGACGGCAGCAAAGTTGGGGCGAAGGGAACGAAACGGGGGGCGCCAGGGAGGACACGGTGGCTAATATAACAACAAAACACGTCCGCGAGACGACTGTAATCGGAGCGAAAACAGCGCTAGACGGAAGGCGTGCAGCTTTGACGAGGAGAGCCATCAACAATACGAAGCGAAGCTGTAGTAGCGGCGCACAAACGCAAACCGAAGCTTCAAAGCAGCTCGGTATTGTTTTTTGAGACTGCGAGCGCAGTTGCACATGCGGGCCCGCTTCCGCCCCTCGGGAAGGAAAACCTATAGGAGAGCGCGGCAGTGGACTAACACAATAAGGAAAGTCGACGAAGTGAAGGCGTGGCCCCGATGTGTCTGACGAGGCCCGCGTTCACTAATTCCACTGCTCTCAGAAATATAACACATCGACACGTAAAGCAAAGCGTTTGAAGCAACAAGAGTCACCCCTAATGATGAGAGCGCAAGGCGAGCAGTACGCGCACATAGAGGAAGCCGGAAGAGGCCGGATGCGCTTGGCACACACACACACACAAACACATGCATGCATCCGCCAATGGGTATCACTGCACAGGCGCGCCCTCAGCCTCCGCTGTGCAGCTTCTCGAAAAAGACAAAAAAAAAGAGTATGCCGAGCAGTTGGCAAAAAGAAGAGCAATAAGCAGTACGACAACGGTGAGAAAGGACGTCTCTCTGCAACTCAATTCATGCTAAAAAGAGCGAATAGGTCCAAGGCGTAAACGGAAGAGAACGAATGATAGAGAGCGGCGTGCGAGGAGAGACATGTGATTTCGACCATCGCCTCACCTCTCGCTTCGCTTGTTCTTCTTTCATTGTGTGTATGGTGATAACAACAACAGCACTGCCGGCGAAGGTGCTATGATGAAGCGAAAGTGGCTAAAAAGCGCAGCACTCACGTAGCCACGACCACAGCAAATGTACACCGTCCTTCGGCGACGTTACTTCGACCACTTCGATTTCCTCGTCCTGCTCCGACGCATGCTCCAACTCGCAGTTGGAATGCTGTATCCGCTGGGCGGCCGCGGGCATAATCAGGGAGGTGCGCTCCGGAGCATGGAGGGCAGCTGGAGGCGCTCGAAGCCGCCTGCGACGGCGTCTACGAGCATCGGAGCTGCTCATCAGACGTCCCTCATCGCCTACTACAGGCGCGAAGCACATTGGGCACATGGAGGATCGCTGCCGCCACGATTCCAAGCACTGCAAGTGAAACCCATGCTCGCACTTGAGCAAAATAGCAGGGTTGTCTAGGGTGAAGTGCTCCAAGCATATAGGGCAGGTGGTAAGGTGATATTCACCAACATCATAGGTCTCCAAATCGCCAACAAAGCCATCGTCGTTGAGGTAGTCGCTAAGGTTCGAGCAGCTCGCGTCGGGCGAGCCGGCCTGCACTGAGGCGACGGATGCCACGGTGGGAATAAGGGCTGCTACAGCAGCTTTCGTATGCAAACCTCCTTGCATAATACACCCTCGGGGGACTTGCCTGTTTAGCCTCTGAGAGGCGAGTTTGTGGTGGTGCTATCGAACCAAAAAAATGTGAGTTGCCCTTCAGATCCGCTGGCATACGCCGTCTCGGGAGCGAAGGCCACAGCTAAGGGGAGAAGGTGGTCCGTAGGAGAGACCTGACGCGCCTCACGGCCGGCACGGCTGCAGAAACAAATCTGTGAGAAGCACTTTCACGGTAACAGCTGAAGGAAAGTCTGAGAGGGGAGCGCAATCGAACAAAAGACGTCGGTCACTGATGAACGGCTCATCCAAAGGGAAGGCTGGACGCTGTGAGGCCGCAGGCACACTCAGTCACCCAAGTCGAGTTCGAGCTCGAGCATCAAAGGGCAACGCGTCGATGGAAGTGAGTGGAGGTTCACAACATAAACTGAGAGTGCGCTTCAGAACATCGTGAGATCACGCGCGGATGAAGAGCGGTGACGACTAAGGCGCCGACCGAGGTCGCTAACGGGCGAGGGTAGCCTCGCTGAGCCACGGCTGGCTCACGTCGGTGCCTCTCTCATTAAGTGCTCGAGAGACCCTACGGTGCAGCGAGCAGACACGTTCCCGAGTGCGCCAGTTCTTTCGTTCACAATCGACTCCCAGAGCATCGTTAAGAGAAACAGTGCGGGTGTTTTTTTTCGGATCTCTCAGACATAAAACAGTCCACCGCTTCAATACGTGCGATAGACTCTCTGTATGGTTAGGATGTGGGTGAGCTACATAGGAGGCCGCGACGGGAGGCGCGAGGAGCGCAACGCGTCTGCTGCGATCGGCTCCAGCTCTGGCCGAGCACCCTCACTTACTTGTGTCGTCACTCCTTTCCCTCATCACCTTCGTGAATAAAGCGCCCGGGGTACAGTAGCCGTCGCAAGGCAGTTGGCGCGAGTCGCTTGGGATCCGTGTCTACGACCTCTCCCGCGGCATGCTTGCGGTCTTCTTCCCTCTCCTGTTGAATCATGAAGTGATAGAACTCCGGATCGAAGAACCTCAGCGCCGCCTCAAGGGCGTGGGGCACAATCACAGTAGAGAAGAGGATACCGATGAGGAGCATCACGGCATAAGAAAAGAGGGCGAAGAGGCGCACGCGATCTAGTCGGTGTACCTTTTTTCTCGACAACTGCAGCTGACGGTGCAGCGCTGGTGAGGCACCGTTTCGGTGCCAGAGGCTAACAGGATTGACAGACATCCTGTAGGCCGTCTGCAGAATGGCGTACTCGCTCTCGCCTGTGGTATCCTTTGCTGTGTCAGGGTGGGCTTCGAGAACCAAACTTCGATAGCGAGCACGGACTTCCGGCAACTCCGCGTGGTCCGGCAGCCCCATTACCTGCAGCGGCGATCCGTGCTTCTGAAGCCATTGCAGCTCCTTCTCTAGCTCCGCCGCGCGCTCCATGCCAGTTTGCATGCGAATCGCAATACGCTGCTTTAGTGGCTTCGGTACAAGCGTGACAAAGAGGGAGCGCAATGCCAGCGCGAAGCACCCCGGCCTGTAGCTGTGCTGCTTTCCCGTGGTGGCGCAGCGCAACGCATCGAAGCGCGGCAGTCTCTGAATCAGCACCGGTGTTGCATTCACCGTCAGCCGTCGCATCTGCCGCTGCTTCAGGGCGAACCAAGAGAAAGGGCGTACGTAAAACTAGTGCAGCCTCCCGCTGACACGAGAAGAGAATCAGACAAAGTCTCGCTGAGCAGTTGTACGCTCAAAAAGAGAGACCGTTCGCTTTGGCGGGCACTCACCCGGAGGCCCGAGAATGGCGCGCCGTTTTACTCTCGCGGCGCTCTGCACGAGGCACATGTGAACAGAAAAGAGAGACACGAGTAAAGACGTGTAGGTGTGGGAGAGGGTGAGTAAGAGATGCTGCGACCGGAGAGAGCGAGAGAGAGGGAGAGGGAGGGAGGGAGGAAGGTGCATGCCGCGGATCGTCAGACAGTGAAGCGTCGGATCCTGCGGCCACGTCGACTGCTGCCAAGTGCCTCGCAAAGCGAAGAGGCGCTCATCCGAGGCGGTCTGTCGTCTACGGGTGCGGAACGTTTGGACTTGGCAAACATTGGAACTGATCGTGGTGTCCAAAGGAGAAGCAGAGGGGCCCTTGGAGGCATGTGAATCAGTTGCAATGTCAATAGCTAAGATGAGCAACACTGAATTCATGCTGCTTGTCGCCGTGTTTCTTGCTAGTGTCAAAGAGGGGAGGGAACGAGGGAAGGACAAGTACAAGGCGCGGTGGACGAAGGGGCATACGCGGACGAAGCAGGTGGCCGTAAACCCCTCTCCACTGTGGCCGCATCGTTACAAAAAATAGCCAGAGGCGCGCCCTATTGAAACTCCCGAGCAGCGGAGGCTTAGACGTTTGCAATCGGCACCTATCTCGACACATTTTTTTCGGCAAGCATCATCGGGTCAGGTCGGAGAGTTGAAGAATTCACTCGTTGCTCCAGAAGCGGCACAACACACGGCGGTTGTCAAACTTACTGCCGTGCAGGTGGGCAATGGCAGTTGCGGCCTTTTCCTTACTCGACAGATTCAACACGACAGCGACGCGGTCGTCAAAGTCGGCGGAAGCGTCGGTGACGCTGTCCGGCTGTTTTCCAGAAGTGGATCTGATGCCTTCCACGCGCACAGCCTTTGCAGACAGTTGCTCAGGCTCGTCATCTACGAGTACCTCCCATGATTTGACCTTATCTTTCGAGACAGCCTCGACTCGCTCGACCAAGGCCGCTACCAAATCTCGTTGCTCCATCTCTGAAGCAGCATTGTAGTCTTCAAGGGTCGTGACGTTTGTCAGTAGCACAAACGCCGAGGGAGTACCAGCTGGACCGCCGTCGTGCAGCAGCCGCTTGCGCTTCTTGTGGATGCTTTGCTCTTTTCGCCGCCGCTCCCACCGCTTGGAGATGTCCTCGCGAATCAATTCAACAATATGTTCCACCGTAAGGTGTTGCAGGGACGACTCCTTCAGCACACGGTTAAACCAGAAACTCGCTACGGCACCCCACTGCTTCTCATAAAAGTGGAAGTGCGGCTGATCTCGAAGGTTTTCAGGCATCCTCAAATCTTGTATGGAGAACTGGAGACGTCGGCCCGTGCTCCCCCACACCACCAGTGAGTCCACTTGATCTGACATCGCCGTTTCACCTGCTCAGCAGGCTGTGACGATAGATGTTCACTGCTTCTACAAACGGCGAGCACAGCTCAGAGTCGGTCCCCGTGCCATCGCGTACCACACAGCCACAGGCGGCAGCAGAAATAGAGAGCGAGAGAAAGCACGAGGAAGGGGGTGGAGGTGCCGGCGGCGTACACCACAAAGGGATAAGAAGTGCCATGCGTGTCGGTTAGCCGCACGAAAAATAAGACGTAGGAAGTAAAAGAAGGAAAGAGTGTGCAATGCTCTGGGCCCGTCGATCCGGACGCGGCGCGAGAGCGGCCGTCGGGGCCGTATGCGAGGGAGGCAGCAAGATGCTTTTTTTGTCTGACTAGACGCCTTTTCTCGTCTGACGAAGAAGAGAGAGGCGCACTCAAGTCCGACCGGCAGTCGAGCTGCACTCCTCCACACTACAACGTTGTCCCTACGCAGCGCACCGTTAATTCGCGGTGTTGTGACAGGAGTCCAAAAGGCGGCAGAGAGTCCGCAGCAGCTGAGCCTCTGCACTGATTCGTTTGACCACACATTAAGAAAGCCACGACCGAGTCACGCCGGGAGCTCCGCTGAAAACATGAGCGATTGTGTATAGGGAACTTGACCAGGTAAGAGACTTTGAATGAGGAAATGGAGGGGGTGGAAGAGAGGGAGTCGACGCGCTACAGCGGATTTTGGAGTCACCACGTCTCACTCGTCATGTACATGCGGAGATTATCGTGAGGGCGAGGATCATCATGTCCTCACAGGCTTGTCTCTCTCCTTCCCTCTCTGCCCAACCTCCTGACTCTTCTGTGGCTTCGGGCACCCGTCGCAGCCCCGTCTCTCGCTGTCCAAGTCAGGGAACAGCAACGAAGCACCTGAGAGGAGGGCAAGCCACGTGACGCCGTCCCAGCCGAAGAAAAAGAATCTGCGGACAAGGGCGGGGAAGTCAACTGCTGCGCGTGTGGCGGCGGCTGAGGGCGAAGAATGGCCCTGCGCCAGAGATTCAAAGAGGCAGTGAGAGACAGAAAGAATGGGATAACAAGCGAGGAAAAACAAGTTGAAAGAGAGAGAGAGAGAGGGAGCGCGCGCATCTTGATCCGAAGTCGTCGCCGTGTTCGACAGCGTTAGCGACCACCGAGGTAGAAGAGGCGAGAACAGTGATGAAGCACGCGCCTGTGCACAAATACGGGGCGCGCAAAGAAGAGGAAGCGACACTCAGGGCACCGCGCCGTACTCCCCAAAGGAATCACTGCACGCAAACAGAGAGCGAAGTATGCTGAGAGCTGCATGACACACACAACATGCGAAGAACTTCAGCAGACATCGTGAAGGGTAATAGAAAAAGAAAGAGGCATCCAGACACTTCACTTTCTCCCCACCCCACCCCCCAAGCACACCTGCGCATCCGCGCACAGGCGAGTGCGCGTAACCATGGAAGCCGCTCCGCTTGTCGACATCAAGACAAGAGTGCGGACAATGGACGTACAACGAGGAGCGGCAGGCCATGAGAGGAGTGAAGGCGTGCAAAGAGAAAAGGGACGAGACGGCCCCGTATCCCGCAGAGCGAGCGCTCCACCTACCCACCTGTTCCGCTTCTTTTCGCGCTCTACATCTTCTCATTGCGCCTCGCCATTGGCGGGCGCGAAATCGGAGGCAGTCGCACGCTCCGCGAGTCCTTCTTCACAGGGTGCTTTGGTGGTACGCTGCCGACACTGCGCTTTTGCCGCAAGGAGCTCACCGTATTCGACGATGAGGTGGTGAGCGTGTCGTCGCAGCTGCCTTGGATGCCTCGACTTTGGCTGTCCCCTATGGAACCGCTGTAGGACAGTGAGGCGGGGGTCAGCTTCTCCTTCAAGAAGGAGTTGATCTGTCCAATGGTGTCCGCACTAATTCCAGTGTCCCCGACGTTGACACTTGTGACATGCGAGAGCGGGTTGCGAATCATTCGCACGATGGAGCGCCCTGCCACGGCTGGAATGGGATTATGAGAAAGGTCGATCGACTGCAGCGAAGGGTGTCGGGCAACCACCTTGGTCAGCGACTGTACGACCGATAAGCTGTGAATATTATTCCAGCTAAGATTCAGGTGCTTCAAGAACGGACACGTGTCTATCATAGATATCAGCTCTAGCAGCGCCGTTGGGCATGCGTGGAACATGCGGCTACACTCTAAAGATGTGCTTGTCGGTACGTAATGGCCCGTGACCAGATAGCGGTAATCGCGCAAAATTGGAAACCCATCATACCCAAGACGCACTAGCCGTTGTACCCTTTGCAGGAACAGCAGGCGGTGCGCTCCCATCACGGCGAGCACCACCGCTCGCCAGTGGGCGGATGGTCTCAGCAGCGCCACCAAGGGCATCTGCGAGGCGTAGAGGGACGCCCGCCGGTTCGCGTCCAAACCCTCTTTGATCCACGGGTGCGTGAGTGCATCTTTGGCGCTCATTCGTCGGTGTGGGTCATAGAGGAGAAGTTGACTAATGAAGTCCTGTAGCAGCGGTAGACAGCGCGGCCCACCAGCACCACTTTCCTGCGGACGATACCCGCGGCAGATGTCCTTCTTCAGCGCCGACTCCGTGCGAGCCTGAAACGGGTAGCGGCCGTGAAAGATCACGTGTGTCATGACGCCCAGGGCCCACATGTCCACCGGCTTCCCGTAGTTCTTCTCTAGCAGAATCTCTGGTGCCATGTAGTGCAGCGTGCCGCAGCACGTCGTCAAGCATTGTTCACTACCGGCAAATACGGAAAGTCCGAAGTCTGATATCTTCACGACGAGGTCATTTTGCGATAACAGGCAGTTACTCGGCTTCAAGTCGCGGTGTACGATCCCCTTCTCGTGAATGTACTCCACTGCCATCAGCAGCTGCGTGAGGAATCGCCGCGTCTCGAGCTCCGACACGCTTTGCCGTTCTATGCGGTGCTGAAGAGAGCCGCCAGGAAGGTACTCCATCACAATCGAGAGGCATGCGTCGTCTTGATACGTCTCCTCGAGCTTCACGATGTTGGGGTGTGAAAGGAGGCTCATCGTTTCCACTTCCCCCATGACGCTTCGTAGCCCCTTTGTGCCTGCCTGGCGCTTGTCGATGCGCTTCACCGCGTAGAGGTCCTTTGCCCCCGTCCGTCGAGTCGCGCTCCAGACGTCGCCATAAGAGCCAGAGCCAATTTTTTCGATCAAGACGTACCGTGACTGAATGTCAATGCTGTCAGAGCTGCCTCCGCTCTTGGGATTGCGGGAGAGGCTGTCTTGCAAAGCGTAGAAGTCCATACTTCCTCTTGCATGAAGCCGCAAGCAGAAGGGCGTATGGCGTTTCCCCAACGTTTCTTCGTCATGTGTTGTTCGGTACTTTGCGAGAGTCAGCGCGAGAGGGGGGGCAGAGACAGCAACGCGAAGAAGAGAGCGGTGGTGCAGCGTGCAGGAGGCATTTTCCGGGTGTACGCAGAGGAGTCGGGGACTCCGATCAGTACCAGTGCGCTTGCCCGCCCTCGCGAAAACTAGCTCCGCTCGTCCCTCAAAGGCCACACTCCGTTGCGGTGCCGGCATGCGGTCCAGTGTAAGGAGGGCGGAAGCAAAGGGCCCCTCCGCATAACATCGCTTCGTGTACCCGAAATCGGGAAGCGGTCACATGCGCGGGCCTTCACCGAAGGTAGCAGAGCGGTGGCGGCATTATGGCCCAAGACGAGCACCGAGTAAGGTGTCCAGCCGGTACGTGGCAGCTGCTTCAGCTGCCACACAAAGGGTGGCGGTCGGTGACTGGCACACGCATCGGAGGTGGGCCCGGTGTATGTGCCATCGTCTTCAGCGAACGTGCTCATCGGGCGGGAGAGAAGAGTTGGTATACTGGTAAGGAGGCGCGTCTCAGCTCCAGCGGTAAAGGTGGATCTGCAGAGAGAAAGAGACGGTTGCATGCAGAGCACCCAAGCGCACAAGAACACCGTATCACATAGTTCTTACAAGACAACAAAAAAGGACGAATGTAGCCCCGACACACAATATTCACAAGAGCCGGAAAATAAAAGGACAACACGAACAGAACCTCCGCCGCGCTCACGACGAGGAAGGATGAACGCTTGCAGTGTGGCACTGCTATAAACTGAGAGTGCACCTGAGGCAGCAAAGGCTGAACATCCATCGTTCATGCGTGTGATGGGGAGCTTAGCCATAGCCTCAGCCTTCTCCTCTCCCCTTCCGATTCCCAACGGTGTCACCAAGACACGAGAAGCACCACAAGACAGCAACGAAGGTTGACAGCTGCACTCCTCAGACGTTTCTTCTTGTGCATTCTGCAACGATCTGTGAGATGAGTGGAGCATCCGCGAATACAGAGGGTGAGGAGAATGAGTGAGGATTGGCAAGGCTATCAGCGAGCTCCAAGCCCTTGCTCACGGAGCCTCTCCACGAGCCAATCCATGCCTTCCAGCAATCCGTCACCTGTCTTAGCGCTGCTCTTCACAATTGTCCACGTACGGTTCATGATGGAGGACACTCCAAGCTGATCGGCAATTTCAAGCTCGCTGGCAG